>NC_041385.1:490623379-490624331 GCF_002162155.2 Triticum dicoccoides
GTGTGGAGCAGCTGCATGATTTGGACGGAAGTGAAAGGGATAATTAGGCGCCGCTGATGGAGCACCTCGATTTTCTTGTGCGCTGACGGATTCTTTCTCTTTCTCTTGGCGGGAGTGCCGACGGGCAGTGAAGCAACCGACAACATCATCAGGAGATAAGCTGCCTTCTGTTGGGCGTTGGCCTTTGTCTGTCCATCCATGGAAGCGCGAGTTTTCCTTCTACACGCTCATAGTCAATGTAATTAAAAAACCGATCTAATAAAATAAAAATAGACTAAGCAATACATTTATACGTCAGCACACTAAAAAAACAGTAGAAGTAAATATCATTCTACAGTATAGAAGCCAGAAAAGTGTCCAATGGCATTAGTTTGAGGGGATAGCGTAATTTGGTGCGGGCTCCTATATATTCAACGTTATTACTGTATATAGTACTACTACCATGCGAAAAAAGTTTACTCTACTCCTATATTGTATAGTAGGAGTACTACTAGTTACTCTACTAGTACTACTAGTGCGGAGTATACTTAAACAAAAAGTACTCCGTAATAAAAATCTGGCACCACGTACCCGTCCTTATCTCACATGGCGCCATGCATATGCCGTGTCTTTCCGTGACTCTCGTTGTACCACTGCCGCTTAATTAAGCACGACGAGACGATCCGGCCGAGTCTCTCTTCTTCTTCTTTTGTCATGGCGCGTCGACAAGGGTTCCTCCAGCTCAACAGCAGATGGAGCCAACACACGTTGCAAATGGTGAATATAGTAGTATTGCTGCAACAACACATTATGCCGTGATCACGCCGCCGTGGATGGCCGTGGAGGGTAGATCGGGCGGGAAAAGGCGTATGTACTCCTCGTCTGCACTGCACGTCCTCACCAAAAAACAAAAGGCACGCGATATTTCCTAACGCACATCTTTTTGTAATCATCGGTTAACTATAATAATCTA
>NC_041385.1:490624528-490627292 GCF_002162155.2 Triticum dicoccoides
GGCTAGCTTTCACTCGGCCCGGTGCCCGCACCGCATGCAATGGATGCTCGATAAACACATGCGGCAGGATTTTGCTCATACTTGCAAGCTTCGGTTTCCCATCACATCCACGCGATCGACCAGCTAGCTAACCTGAGCCAGGGGCGAACCTATCCGGCTGACCTGGCGGTGGTTAGCGTGCAGTACAAATGCAATATGTATGTAAGCTAGTAAAGTGTTTGGGCGATCAAGGCATGTGAAGACTGGCCGGCTGGAACAAGGAGATAGAAAACGTGGGCTCTTTCCGTCATCGTCGGTAGACGATATGATTAGGCTAGGCGCATATTTAGCCTGCCCGCGATTCAAATGGTTTGTTTAGGACAGGAAGGCCTTTTGACCAGGCGGGGGGTGGTTGGTGTTGGAGGAGGAGCCCCCCTGCTCTGCTGTGCCATTTGTTTTTCTTGTACGTCATCTCATCTCTACCTCCACGCATATGAAGATTGTTTTCCACAGGTGTGAACACTAATCACGGACGAGCTGATGGAGTCTTATAAATCTGCCCGCTCTGCTTTGTGCGTGGATCGGTTCGCGAATCACTTGTGTCACAGAACTTCCTAAACAATGCCTCGCGGTTTCCCTGTATTCTGACCAGAGCTGGGCTGGTTTCCCGGCCGGTCTGTCAAAGTCGTCTCGTTGGCTGCAGCACGCATGTTCTGACTTGACTTCCAACCATCGTCATAAGCTCAATTTTGGGACGACGAGATTCAACATTCAAGCACTGGACAGCTACATACAGATACAGTATTATGCGTAGACTTTCGGAGCCTATGATGCAGCTCACCGGAAGCACCATGGACATATGTACCATCGCTCACCTATTACGTTACAGTGTGCGTACTGCACTGCTAGTACTATGCCATCAGTGATCTCCAACAGTGTATCAGCGACCGATCATGGCAAGAGGGGGCGAGCAACAGCGTAAAGTACGTACGTGACAACCTTAATAATCTGAGCCGAGGTACGGCCCACACTCCACAGTGGAATGACTGGAACCCATCACAGGCACAGCGCAGGGTTAGGGTTCTCTTCTCCTGGCTGGGCGTCATATTTCCCTCGTGAAGGGAGTAAAGGCCGACCAGTGAGCCAGCCAGCCAGCCGTATAGGGCCTACGTGTACGTTGTCGCACCGCACCGCCACAGTTTGCGCTGCGTCTCTTGTCTAGTTGTGTAAGTGTTCCTGCTGCCTATTAGTGCCCGTGCTTTTGATCACAGTGCAGTGCAAGCAATGTAGGCTCGTCATGTCTAGGTAAGTTGGCCAGATTGGCTCAGTGCTTCCGGCTTGCCACTCATGTGCAGTGCGGTAGTCTCTCTTTTAAAGCGAGGCTTGCTATCTCTGCCGCGCTCCTTCTTGTCAGCGCTAAACTTGGTTTTGCAAGCCACGCTTTGTTTCGCTAACACAAGACGAGTGGTACTCCAAGCCTAACATCCAAAAGGCCTTGTGAACTCGACGACCACACAACTACAAAGCCTACAATGCACATCAACCAACTTGGCACTTAAAAACTATCAAGATAGAATAAACTATACTACCAACGGATGCATGCACTAGTTACAGAGCTAGGCTAGAGGGCTAGAGCAGAATCGTACCCTGCAAGGGTGCAACTGCAAGCACACCGCGTGTTCTTGTCTAGACGCAGTGATAACATTAAACCTCGGCTTTGCTAAAACATTTGGACTTGTTTTAAAATTTCTTTCGATCAGCGTTATCACCATTATGGTGCCGTAACCCCTTGGTGGGCTGGTGCAATCGCGGGCGGTTGAATGCTGCCGTTCAACTGCTTCTCCAATCCCAGCCCGCGTGGAAATAAATTGATGCTGATGCAGAGCAACCTCACAGAAGAATGGAAACAAGACAAGAACCCGTGCAGGCAATGCAGTACAAGTTGAGAACATAGCAATGTGAAGGATGTAATAATAGGGACATAGGCTAGCTTTCACCTTGCCATTTGCTTGCTTTGTATGGCTACTATGGCTTAGTAATTCTTTCCAACTAATTTGTTGTGACGCCCGGATATTTAGGCTACAGTAATTCCACGCTAATGATGCCATGTAACCTCGGTTACTGTTGTTAATCTCGCGATGGTTCAAAAATGATTCAAATTCAAATTTAAAATCAAGTCAAACAACTAAAGTTTTCAAAGGTCAAAACTAAAATGTTCTTAATGTGACAAATAAATCATGGATATTATTGGTGGAGAAACAACATCTTTATAAGATATTTAAATACACTAAAGTGATTAAAACAACATCAAAACAATTAGTTATACTCCTAATATATTTTACCAAATACTAAACTATTTTTATTCTGAGGTAAAACTTCTTAGAACAGTGGATTATTTTGACACACTATTTTTTGGGCTATTTTCATATTTTACTAAACCAAAAATAAAGTGCAACTAAAATAAAACAGTAAAGAAATAAAATAATAAAAACAGAAAACAAACAATACAAAAAAGGGGAAAGTGAGGGAACCCCTCCCTGCTGGACCGTGGCCCAGCTGGCCACTAGGCCGCCTGGCCGGCCCAACCGGCCACCCACTCCCCCATTAACCCCACGGTCCACCCGATCGAAACCCTAGCCGCACCCCACATTCCCCCCCACGACCCCCCCGATCTCTTTCCCCTTCCCCCGCGTGGATCTGGATCGGGGGCGCTCGCCCCCGAAAATGGTGCCCCGACCCCATCGCCTCGTCGCCTCGCGGACGCTGCCTGGAGCTCGCGCCGCCG
>NC_041385.1:490628271-490632261 GCF_002162155.2 Triticum dicoccoides
TCGATGTCGCGACGCGCACGCGTCCTCCGCAACTGCTGACCGCGCCCGACCACCCTCACCTCACCCCCGGCAGCCCCTGCTCGTCGCGCCTACGCGTCCCGCACGCTCGCGCGAGGCCGCACCCGCTCGCACCTCGCCCCCGCATCGTCTGCCACCCCGCAAGCGCTCGCCGGCTTCCCCGTCGCCGGCGACCTCGCCGCGCCCCAGGGGCCTTCTCCCTGCCGCGCCTGGATGTGGCCTCGGGCATGAACGCTCGCACCCGCGAGCCCCTGTGCCCGGTACCCGCACGCCCGCACCCGGTTTGGCCCTTGGGCCACTGCCCAGTGGCCCCCCATGCCCCTGTTAAAAAGAAAAAGAATTAAAAAAATAATAATTAATTAATTAATTAACTAAATTAATTAAGTTAATTAATCCTACTTAATTAATCTAATTAACCTGTTAGTCTAACTAAACAGTAATTAGTTTAGCCTAAACCCTAGTTACCTAAACAGAGTATGACAGGTGGGTCCCACGGGACCCACATGTCAGGTTGACCAAGTCAACCCTGCTGACTGCTGACGTCAGCATGACATCATGCTGACGTCATAGATCCATTTTTTCGAATTAATTAATTAATTAATTAAATTCCAGAAATTAATAAAACTTTAGTAAATCATATCTTTTAATCCGTAACTCGGATTAAAATATTTTCAACATGAAAGTTGCTCAGAACGACGAGACGATTCCGGATACGCAACCCGTTCGTCCGCCACACCCCCCTAACCTATCGAACTCGCAACTTTCCCCCTCCGGCTCCTCTGCCCGAAAACACGGAACCCCGGGAATACTTTCCCGGATGTTTTTCCCCCTTCACCGGTATCACCTACTACCGCGTTATGGCACACCGAACACCGCGTATTGCCTTGTTATATTTTGTGATGCTTTGTTTGCTTTGTATTCATTATTTCTTCCCCCTCTTCTCTCCAGTAGACTACGAGACCGACGCTGCTACTGGCCAGTTCGACTACGGAGTTGACGACCCCTCTCTCTCTTGCCAGAGCAACCAGGCAAGCCCCCCCCCCCCTTGATCACCAGATATCGCCTATTCTCCTCTATACTGCTTGCATTAGAGTAGTGTAGCATGTTACTGCTTTCCGTTAATCCTATTCTGATGCATAGCCTGTCATTGTTGCTACAGTCATTGATACCTTACCCGCAATCCTAAATGCTTAGTATAGGATGCTAGTGTTCCATTAGTGACCCTACACTCTTGTCCGTCTGCCATGCTATACTACTGGGCCGTGATCACTTCGGGAGGTGATCACGGGCATATACTATATACTTTACACAGTTACATTACATGTGATACTGTTCGGAGATGGGGGCTGAAGGGGCAGGTGGCTCCATCCCGGTAGAGGTGGGCCTGGGTTCCCGACGGCCCCCGACTGTTACTTTGTGGCGGAGCGACAGGGCAGGTTGAGACCACCTAGGAGACAGGTGGGCCTGGCCCTGTTCGGCGTTCGCGGATACTTAACACGCTTAACGAGATCTTGGTATTTGATCTGAGTTGGCTACGAGCCTATACGCACTAACCATCTACGCGGGAGTAGTTATGGGTATCCCGACGTCGTGGTATCAGCCGAAGCACCTCAGACGTCAGCGACGGAGCGGCGCGCGCCGGATTGGAACGTAAGCCTGCTCTTGTATTAAGGGGGCTAGTTCTGCTTCCGGCCGCCCACGCAACGTGCAGGTGTGCTATGGGCGATGGGCCCAGACCCCTGTGCGCTTAGGTTTAGACCGGCGTGCTGGCCTCTCTGTTTTGTCTAGGTGGGGCTGCGACGTGTTGATCTTCCGCGGCCGGGCATGACCCAGGAAAGTGTGTCCGGCCAAATGGGATCAAGCGTGTTGGGGAATGTGGTGCACCCCTGCAGGAAAGTTAATCTATTCGAATAGCCGTGATCTTCGGTAACAGGACGACTTGGAGTTGTACCTTGACCTTATGACAACTAGAACCGGATACTTAATAAAACACACCCTTCCAAGTGCCAGATACAACCGGTGGTCGCTCTACCTCAGGGATATGAGGAGGGGATCGCCGGGTAGGATTATGCTATTTGGAGATGCTATTTGGAGATGCTACTTGGAGATGCTACTTGAAGGACTTCAATCTACTCTCTTCTACTTGATGCAAGACGGTGGCTGCGAGAAGGGTAGTCTTCGACAGGATTAGTTATCCCCCTCTTATTCTGGCATTCTGCAGTTCAGTCCACTGATATGGCCTCCTTACACATATACCCATGCATATGTAGTGTAGCTCCTTGCTTGCGAGTACTTTGGATGAGTACTCACGGTTGCTTTTCTCCCCCTTTTCCCCTTTCCCTTCTACCTGGTTGTCGCAACCAGATGCTGGAGCCCTGGAGCCAGACGCCACCGTCGACGACGACCCATACTACACCGGAGGTGCCTGCTACTACGTGCTGCCCGCTGATGACGACCTGGAGTAGTTAGGAGGATCCCAGGCAGGAGGCCTGCGCCTCTTTCGATCTGTATCCCAGTTTGTGCTAGCCTTCTTAAGGCAAACTTGTTTAACTTATGTCTGTACTCAGATATTGTTGCTTCCGCTGACTCGTCTATGATCGAGCACTTGTATTCGAGCCCTCGAGGCCCCTGGCTTGTATTATGATGCTTGTATGACTTATTTATGTTTTTAGAGTTGTGTTGTGATATCTTCCCGTGAGTCCCTGATCTTGATCGTACACGTTTGCATGCATGATTAGTGTACGATTGAATCGGGGGCGTCACATTTATGCTCTTAGCTGAAATACGAGCATATCGGTCTGTAGGTTCACAGGGAGTTGGTCAGTCAAAAACAATGCGCCACGAAGAGCCCATCCAACCTCGATCGCCTATGTATGCGGGCACTCGGCAGCCAGGGTTGGCGACCATACCCATCAGAGCACCTCGGACACCAGTGGCGTTGGTGCACAACATGGCGACGAGCTCGAGATCAGGCATCGGCGTCCACGACAACCACCTGGAGTTGAAAAACATAATGTGGCTATGCTAGCCGTGCTTATTACCAACATAGAGTTACAGAAAAACATAATGTGACAACATAACACATTACCACAAAGTACAGGTCTCCTCTTAATTCAAGTTACCACAAACTGCAGATCAATCTCCAAGTCATTCAAGAAAAGGTACAGGTCTCCCCTGAATATACAAGTACAGCTCTAAATCTGAGAACAGAGCACATAACAAGTAGACAGACAGGCATCATGATAAGCGCAATGCTCCAGTCTCGCAAACATAGCGTTATGCAGGACATGATAGAACATATGCGACCACCTACGATGAATACTTGCAATCCTGAAGTAGTCACTCGCTGCTTCCAGGTGCGCCCAATATCAATCCGACCTCACCTGCCAGAACAGACACCATATTAGCAGAAGTTAATCATAAGCGATTTCTGGGAAAGAGGCGAGAGAGTGCTCTGTATTACAGGAGATGCAGAGCGGGATAAGCTCCTGCTCCGAGGGCTTCTGCTCACGGATTTTCCAGAAACCTGCAAAAGAGTTCCATTAGCTGCTTCGAACAAGTGGCTCGAGTAAAGATTCTGCTAATTGATTGTCGAGACTTACCAATGAAACAGGAGACCGAGATCTTGATGGTGACCTGCAAAATGTTTCAGAAACCAAGTTCATTACTCAGAAGTGTTGCGTAATCCAAAATTAACACCAAAACCAATCTGACAACCATACCCATCCTCTATGGAATATAACAGCCTAAGTAGATTATACGAGAGCGATATCACAGTGCATATTTATGCATTTGGCTCTTTATACCTACCATCAGATGTGACTACTGAATATGAAACTGAACATAGAAAGTAACCAAGACATACATCCACATTTGTCATGCCAACCTCTTTGCATGTACACTTGCCCCATAAAACCATTGCCCTTCATCCTTCTCTATCCAGTTGTTAATGCCAACCTCTTAGCTCCCGCA
>NC_041385.1:490632374-490709080 GCF_002162155.2 Triticum dicoccoides
AACCTCTTAGCAAACTTGCCCCAGAAAATGATTAACAAACATTTCCCATTCATCTTCTCTACAGTAGAATGCAAGATTAACTAACTCAAAACTTAAAGTTTGATGAAAATGAGGGCCTTTTAGTGATTATATAAATTTAAGCCAAGAATTAATATCATTTAAAGAATACCACAAGACCCACTCCACATATCCTTACTATCAGGACCATCTTGCTCCTAGGACTTGTTGCTCACTGGCCATACATGCTGATAATCCAGCTCTACTATCCATAGTTCCAAACCATCATGTTGAACTCAACGCATCCAATTTTCTATGGAAGCAGTCCCCAGATCGCCGCATGGCCAGATCTAGGAAAAACAAAAGAAAACCTTAAATGCCGCAAGGTTTGTTTCATCATTCATTGGAACATAGAAAAACGATGGAGTCCGAGCTAACAGTAAAAAGAGATAGACTCTCTACAAGATTTAAACAAACTAGCTATATAATCTTGAGGAGAATCAGAGATACCCTCTCTGTTCCTAAATACAAGTCATTTTGGCATTTCAATTTAAACTGCCAAAACATCTTGTATTTAGAAACAGAGGTAGACATCAAAACAACCATTCAAAGACCTATTTCTGTTTTTGTAACCAAAGAAATGACATGCATGCAAAAACGGAGTTCAAGTAATTCGATCCTTTCAGGTGTATCACGTTGTATATCAAGATCAATTTGTTCCTATTTCTTCCAAAAGCGAAATCACTGGTACTACTAACAGAAAAACTTGCAGCTATTTATATATACAGAATGACAAACCTTTCATCCATAGGTAAGGGTGATCGAGAGACAGATCTAAGGAACAATGCACTCAAATATCAGTACTTGTCATGAAACTTGGTGTAAATCCGAAAGAAAGAAATTTAAGATACCTGCTATAGCTGCGACTTCTTGAGTAAGAGAGGCTACGGCTCCTGCTTCTTGATCTAGCATCATACTCCCTCACCTATAATAAAATAACAACAACAGATTCATGCTAGTGTAAAATCAAACGGAGATGCAGATGCCATCTTAACTACTGTTAAACTATCAGTGAAGAAGAAGTAAACCCATACCCTGATATATGCCCTTGAAAATGCATTTCTGAACTCTGTATCATCGAGCTTCCTAATCTGCAAAATTACAGTGATAAGAGAGGTATATACCAACTAAAACAGGAACAAACCACACATCGCCAAGATGCCCTATTAGCAGATCCTCTCCAACAGCAATCGATGATAGAGAATAGTTCCACAAGAACTTTATCACTAAAAAGCGGAGTGTAGAACTGATATGACAACCTACCGCATATTTCATGTCATCGTAGTTTGTATAATCCACAACTCCAACGGTTGCTGCAACACAAACAAAATACAATTGTCATCAATAGGGAGTGCATCATGCTAAACCGTGATTCTGATTTCCAAAGGACAGTGCAGTTACAATTCAGGCAGCTGAGCCGAGCAATTAGCTCCTCAAATTTCTAGTGCGCAGACTGCTATAATGTCGATATAATTGGAAGCATTGTCACTAACCTCCGCCCTCGCGGTATACATCAGAAAAACAGACATCGCCAGCCCGTCGCATATGGTCCTGAATAAGTAAAATTAAGCAATGTAAGTAAATAAAGAAGAACAGACATCGCCAACCAAACACAATGAACATCAAACTCAAAATGTATAAACAGAACTCGTGCACAATTCCTGTACCTTGAGATCTTGCCATGACGCTGACGAAGGTAAACCATCAACCATAACTGTGTGGCTCACAACAAGAGAAGAAAAATGAGAATTCCAATCCAGACATATTAATCAACTCATTAACAAGACAAAAGTACAAACCTCGGAACTCAGAGCGCCTAGAAACACCTCCACGGCGTCCATTGCTAAAGCTGCTTGGGCGATCGTACGAGTAAGATTGAGCTCTTCCACCATGAGCTAATTCCACCTGAGAGATGAACTTTTCAAACAACAGGCACCAGAAAGCAGTCTTTGCTTTGAACCAAAAAAGGCAACACGCAGTACTTGCATACCCGCAGCCTGTAGCCATCAAAGTCATACCCATCGCGGCCATAAATTGCATCATCAGCATCACGGGGATCCTCAAACTAAAGAAGATCATTTTTTGTTAGCATCCAATAATTAGTTATATAAAAAATGAAAACTTAGTCAAGAGACTAAGTTTAATGCCAAAATAAGAACAATAAGGCTTCTATCACAAATTCTGAGTATAAGCCTCATAGGACAGTGAAATATTCTACATGACCATGACAGAATACTGACCTCAACAAAAGCGTAACCAGGAGGCCTTGGAGGAATCTTCAAGTCAATATCGACAATACGGCCATACTGCATAATGATACATAAAATTAAGGCATGAATAAACCCGTTTTAATTCCTTACAATGAGATGTGCATGAGCTGCAACCTATAGCATACTAGTTTTCTTACTATGTACAACAACTTAAACTTAAAAATGGTAAATAACTTCATCAGTTTGTGCTATAGCCAATTATCTTGACATAATTGCCAAAGCCACAAGAAAAGCTAGTGCAAGAATCATTACACAAAGTTGAATATTTACCTTGTAAAAGAGATCCTCAACCTCCCTCTCACGAATGTCCCCAGGGAGATTGCCTACATAAATCGTGCAGCTGTTGCGCCTGCCCATTGTGTCTGCAGTTAAAGAAAATGAAATAAAGGTCATACAGCCTATATATGAATATGTAGATGTTCTTTTGTGCAAAACATACTACTAGCTAGAATGGCGCAGATAAACATTAGAAGCACAAGCTGGTATAGCAATAGAAGAGAATAACATTGCCGCCTAAGTAATTGACAGGAAAGAAAGCAGGAAAACAAATTTCACACTCATGTATTTCCAGAATATTATATGTCTACCGGATTTTGCCCATTTAACTACAGAATAGACAATACAACTATCAGAATCAGAGTGCGACCTCAGCTTCCGTCGTCTATCTTTTCACTACAGGAATTAGTGCTAGTAAAAACTTCAGAATTGTTCAGCAGACTCTGGACAGTTGCACAGAACACCTTATATACGACCTAAACTAAATCTAACATGAGCATGATACCCAAAAGGCCAAAATCGATCTCAATGGTCATCAGTAGTAGGAAAATTGTCCAATCTTGGCACGCAACTACGCACTACCAAGGTTTTCTCTGCTCGAGAATAAGATTTCACGGTATCTGTAACGGTCTATGGCGTAGATGAGACTAACTCCAGAACAGAAACGCTGGACACAATCAGCCCCGCATCGCGATTCACGAAAGGGGTAGATTTATCCCGCGCTCGCGGCACAAATCAGAGGTGGAAGGAGGACGAACCGCGAATTTCTGGTCGCGAAAAACCTTGCCGCCACCTGTAAAACGACGTGAAAAGTTGCCGACAGATTCGGGCGGGGCAAGCGCGGCGGAGACGGGAGAAACTGACGGAGAACTGAACTGGGTGGTGGCGATCGAAGAAATCAATCAAGATGGATAAATGTTCCGAGGTTTTCGGCTGAAGTACCTGCGGGGCAGAGAGGTAGGGCCGGCGGGTCGAGAAGCTTCGGGACTCCGCAGGCGACGCCGCGTGGAAATGTCACTACGCCAAAAGGTACGTATTGATTTTCTCAACAACAAAAAGGAGTAAAATTCGTTCACGGTAACTTGTCCGGTGCGCGCAATTTAGTTTTTTTTAACATGCGCGCAACTTAGTTTTTGAGTACTTTTTTGTTTTTGAGTACAGCGCGCAACTTAGTTGGTGATTTCAGAAAGTGGTAAACACGGCTAGATACCTGTAAAAAAACACGGCTAGATTAGGTGTACATGTTCTTCACGTGGCACAATCTGACTTGAGGTACACTACCACCTCAGTGATTAGGGGCCACCGGTGATGCTTCGTGTTTACTAGTGTGTCATCTAGCTCGTTTTCTCCCTTTTCGAGGAAAAAAATGTTGTCTTGCGAGAAGAGGTTAGACTTCTGGTGTCGTCCTTTGGCGGCTTCCCTCCATCAACAACCTCACTGTTGTCAGTGATGAGGGTCGTCGGATCCCCGCGCACGGATCGTGCAGCTATTGATTTTAGTGCCCTAGTAGCTCAAGTTTTTGGATTGTTCGATGTTTTGCCTTTGGCCGGCAACGCCGATAGCGACGTCGAATAAAGAAGCTTCAAATCGTCCCCAATGAGGCTTTCTGCTCTATGGCCGGTGAAGGATTTGGGAATTAGTTTGTTCAAACAGGGATGGCGTAGGGGCGGCGACATTCTTGTGATGGACTTGTGCCCTAGGGTTCTGTCCTTGCGACAGTGTTTGCTCCAACGCTGGCGAGAGCTTGGGAGGTAGTCCATAAGCAGATGCAGATAGTTGTTTGCGTCGGCGGCATCTAGAATGTGGTTGATCATATGTTGGGTTTTGTGGTAGGTGGCTGACAGGCATGGTTTCCTCCTCCGACGCTTCAGTTGAGCAGGGGTGCCAGATCTGGAGATTAATGGCATGTCCAGGGTGTTTCTCCGTCTAGATTCTTTTAACGCCAATGGTATCGCCTTTAGTAAGCTACTTTGAAGGTCTGAAAAGTTGTATCAACAATGGAGCAGCGTCAAACTTGGGTGAAGAGGTGACCCTTCACATTTTTCTTTGGTGACCGTTGTGGTGGTGCCAGAGGCAATCGACGGGCGTTGGAGTTAAGCTCAGGGGATTCTTCGGTCTTGATTGTTATTTTATTTCTTGGTTGGTGCTCCTTTGTGCAAAGGCTAGCGTTCTGCTATCTTTTCAGTTTCGTCAGGTCGGTGTCTACGTGGCTTGCATCTTTTATCTTTATTACATGAATGAGATGTTGAAAATATGTCCTAGAGACAATAATAAAATGTTATTTTGTTATTTCCATGTTCATAATTAAGTTTATGTTTCGTTGCTACAGTTGTATTGGTTGTCGAATATGAGATTTGGAGGAAAATCCGATGCATGTGTGGAAACATGAACACCAATATGATCCTTAGTCACGCCTCTAAGACTAGCTCATGTATTTATGGTGATCTTGTTTTCCTGGTCATGAGCATTGTTAGTAGATCAAGGATGCTATCAATAACGAGAACACGTTGTTACTAAAACAATAGTTTTGGATAGACCCAAGTTATTAAATACCGAGAGATGTTATCGTTGTAGGATCACACGTTTAACAGGTTCTAGTCCTGCTTACCGAAAAATATATGAGAAATGAGTTAAAAGAGTGTTGATAGAGTATTGGATAGTTCCAAAACTGTTTTGGATGGTTCTAGAAGGGTTCCGGGTATCCCGGAAGGGTATAGCATGATTCTAGTTATATGGAAAGTTTTTGGGGGTCTCAGAATGGGTTCCAGAGTCATCCGAAAAATCTGGGATTTTATTTGTGGAAAAAAGTTGTGAAAGGACGTCATGAGATAACCACCCCTAGCAGGCCCCACAGGGCCCACATGGGGCGCCACAGGCCTATGGTAGGCCTAGGCCGATTTTTTTTACTATCTACTGCAAGTCTCTTTATTAAGACATAACAAAGAATATAAGTAGTTAGAACTATACAAAGGGAACATAAGAAAGATAACTCACAGTGTTAAACTACCTACCACCTACGTAGTTATGGTAAAGAGGAAATCCAAGTAAGGAAAATATCCTTGTATTTACAATTAATCCTATGTGTGAGGAGAGTTATGTCATGCAGAAAGTTGTGCCTCCAGGTCTTGAACAATAATGGTGTTTCATTTCTAAAAACATTTGCATTTCTGATGATCCAAATGTTCGAAGCAGCCATGAACAAAGCCTCTATGAAGAAAGGCCTTCCAAAGTCCCTTCTAGTGGCAGCGGCCATCTGATATGTGGTCATGGTTGGTAGGCACACCCAATGAATGCTAAGATAATTCCAGACCCTATGGCTAAAATTGCAGGTGAAGAAGAGACACACAATGTCCTCATGAACAAGAGCTGGACAGAGCACACATGTGTCATCATCTGACATTCTCCGAATTTGAGGTGATCACGATAGAGAGATACTATGTAGGCCCACTCGATGTTACAGTATCATCATCGTCTGGCCAGACACTTGTGATGATGATCATGGGATGCCGAAACACGGACATGGGTAAATAGAACAAAACCGGTAACAAGGATAACAAGTATAGTGATCAAGGTGTTGATCACAAGGACACCGATAATCTCACCTCGGGTTTTGTAAATGTTTAAGCAAAATCCCTGTTGTTATGCTATTGGCCTTTGTTGATATACTTGCTTGCTTCTGAACCGTGTATATGAATATCAGGTGATCGTTTCTTGCTTACTTTTGAATCCGGGTATCTGAGTTTGAGGTGATGGTTCTCCATATTACATTGCTTCCAAAACAATGGTAATCCATTACCTTAGCTGTTAATCTTCCCTTTGTTATGTTCTCTTTTAACATTTGTCATTCTTTTGGGGGATTTTTTTGGATTAGTCCAGTTCCAACTGTTAATCTATTCCCTCAGGAGCATAGCAACACGACATGAAGGTAATCAACAAAACCTCAAAAGGAGGAGTTTCTTGGACTGAAGTACACGAAGTACCAAAGAAGACCTTGTTACTAGTAAACTGTGTTGGGTTTTTCCCCGATGAGGAGGGGTGACGCAGTACGGTAGAGATAAGTATTTACCTCAGTAAGAACCAAGGTTTATCGAACCAATAGAAGAATAACGCAAACCCTCATGAAAAACACCTGCACACACAAAATCAAATACTTGCACCCAACGCGGGCAAGAGGGTTATCAATCCTCTTGAACCCGTTACTTGCAAGGATCAAATCTTGTATAGGTAGATAGATAAATTGCAAAACAAAATAAAAGTAAATAAATTGCAGCAAGGTATTTTTGGGTTTTATAATATGATAAAAGTAGACCCAGGGGCCATAGTTTTCACTAGAGGCTTCTCTCTCGAACACATAGCATATAGTGAGTAAATAAATTATTGTTGGGAAAATGATAGAAAAGCGCATAGTTATGACGATTATTCATGGCAATGATCACACATATATGCATCATGTCCCTGACAAGTAGACTAACTCCTGCCTGCATCTATTACTATTACTCCACCAATCGACTGCTATCCAGCATGCATCTATAGTATTAAGTTCATGACAAATAGAGTAATGCCTGAACCAATATGACATGATGTAGACAAATTAAACCCAATAAATATGAATAAACCCCGTCGTTTATCCTTAGTAGCAACAATACAATACATGCCTCGCTACCCCTTCTGTCACGAGATGAGGACACCGCAAGATTGAACCCACTAAAATGCACCTCTCCCACTAAAGATAAATCAATCTAGTTGGCCAAACCAAACAGATAGATCAAAAAGAAATACAAAGATATCATAATCATGCAAAATAAAGTTCAGAAAAGACTCAATTACTTTCAATGAATAATTCGATCATAAACCCACAATTCATCGGACCCCAACAAACACACCGCAAAAGAAGATTACATCAAATAGAAATCCAAGAAGATCAAGGAGAACATTATATTGA
Source organism: Triticum dicoccoides (assembly GCF_002162155.2). Lineage (NCBI taxonomy): Eukaryota > Viridiplantae > Streptophyta > Magnoliopsida > Poales > Poaceae > Triticum > Triticum dicoccoides. The sequence continues at coordinate 490,639,920 of NC_041385.1, forward strand.
AGATCAAAGAGAGAGAATAAGTCATCTAGCTACTAGCTATGGACCAGTAGGTCTGTGGTTAACTACTCACGCATTATCGGAAGGCAATAAGGATGATATAGAATCCCTCCGTGATCGATTCCCCCTCCGGCACAATACAGCAAAAAGCTTCCAGATGGGATCGCGGAAGAATATAAGCTTGCGACGGCGGAAAAAGTGTTCCAGGTGTCTCTCTGGGGGTTTCCCAATATTTGAGAATTTATAAAAGTGGAATTAAGTCAGACGGAGCCACGTGAGGCCCACAAGGTAACATGGCGCGCCCTACCTCCCTGGGCGCGCCCTGTTGCCTTGTCGTCTCCTCGCTTCGCGTCTGGTCTCCTCCTAAAGCTTCTAGGGTCTCTTATGTCCAGAAAAAAATCGTCAAAAACTTTCGTAGCGTTTGGACTCCGTTTGGTTCTGATTTTCTGGAAAACCAAAAACAAGTAGAAAACAACAACTAGCAGTAGGCACTGGGTTAATAGGTTAGTTCCGAAAAATGATATAAAATAGCATAAAGGTGCATATAAAGTATTCAAAATTGATAATATAATAGCATGAAACAATAAAAAAAAAGATACGTTGGAGACGTTTCTGACCTACAACTATAGTGACGAATGACCGCAAAGTAAGTGCATGTTTATTAAAACTTCATTTTCTAGACATTGAGTTGAGAGATGCAATAGTCAGGAACATCTTTATAGGCTTGTTCTTAGCAAAATCTACATTGAATTGTAAAAAAATCTCTTATAGAAAGACTTAGCTATAGTGCTTGTCACATAATTTTGTTTTATGTGTGCTTCAGAAGGGGTTGTGCAAGATGTCAATATTACTGTGAAGATGAAAAAAATTCTATCGAAGGCTAAGAGCTTTATAGTTTTGGGATTCACTGGGTGGCTTTCGTGAAACATCATCTTTTATTGAGGTATGCAATGTTTCACATATATACATGTTGCTACAGTTTCTTAAGTGATTTATATAGACCAGTTTCATAAAAAAAGGCATGCTTGCTTGTGACATTTGCCTGTTGTTATCTGGTAACCCTTAAAAGGAGAGAAATACCTATGGTAGCTTTTGTTCATTGACCTTTTCTGGTGCCACAAATCCGCTCAAGCTGAATAAAGTATCTTATTCAAAATTTTCTTGTTCCAGTAGATCTAAAAGGAGTAGTTTAAGACCATGTATGTAATAGTGTTGATGACATTGATATATTATGGGAGCTGCTTTGGGCAAAAATAATCAAAGTGGTATATTTTCTGTATCTTCTTGTTACGAAGAAGAGCATGGAGCGGCAACGGTCCTAGCAGGGGCAGTGCAGTCATGACTTCTCCTTACAACAACTTTTAGAAAACGAAGGGAAGATAGCCTATAAAGCGAGGACAAATATTTGTTGTCAAGGACGACCAAAAGGCACTGGTGTGTACTGGTTGACAAGGTTGGATACGTGCCATCTATTTTGATTCTGGTACATACCTCTCTTTCTTCTATCATTTATTGCCGCTTTGTTTCTACTTTCTTCGATAGATTTTACACTTCGCAAGTTTCAGTGTCCAAAAGTTGGTCTCAAAACTCACACCCACAAGATTGATAAGAAGTGTAATATTCTTTCTGCACAAGGCTATCACAGTGACACCATACCTTGAGTACCACTTAGTACACATGAAAACTAGATTATGATAATTGACCTTTCATGATCAGATCTCATGGAAATCATGATATTGTATTTTGCATCTTCAAATTTATGATATTGTATTTTGCTTCACCAGCTATATAATTGTACTAGTACAAAGAACACCATAGTTAGATTTACCATAAAAATATATTCTTAGCACAATTCCGCATGGTTACATAGATCAGACCACAACCAAACCATCAAAAACCATCATCTCTAAGACGACAGAGGGCAAGGATCAGGGCATCCCAAACCCTGCCTATGCTCCCTCACTCGTCCAAGATCAACAAATTGTAGCTTGTCTCCTTCACAGTCTATCCAAGGAGGTTTTCGTTCAAGTGGCTTCAATTGAAAAATCGCATGCTATTTGGACCACACTCTCCAACATGTTGTTAGCCCAATCAATAGGTACACAAATGGTTCAGATTTCCTGAATTAATACAAGTGTATGGGTAAACTTCTTGGATTTAATTACCGATGCCCTCTGAAATTCTGTATATTAGAAGTACAAAGGCTGGAGCATCTAGTTAACACTCCATCCCATGGGATTACCAAAACTTATGGACTAATCTTTGATTGCAAGGCATTGTCACTTTGCCACCAGTCAATGGATTATCAAATGTAATATGACCCCATAATATCTGAGATTGACTCCAGTTTGATTGTAACACTGATACCATAGAATCTTCTTCATGAGGAATGATTCTAAAATTACAACGTGATAAATTATTTTAATCTGGCATCCACAAAAAATCACTTGACTTCAGAAGAAACATATACAAAATAAATGAATTTAACATGTACTATAACTACTATATGTTATCTAAATCCATGAAACTAACAATGTAGAAGATTATGCACATGTTTGATTACTAACCTCAAGCAGATCAAGATCATTAGCGCAGATAGTGAGAATTACAGTAGATAGCTTTGAGACCTTCTGTTGAGGGTACTCGTGAGATCAGAAGCTTGCCTATTCCTCTCTAGACATTTGGAGTGCCCAACAACCTATAACATTCAAAAAACGAAGATAGTCCATCAACATCTAACGCAATGACATGCATCTTCCAGTTTTGATGTCAATTTCTTTAACAAAAAAAAGCAGGAGGAGAGTTCATTACAATGAAAAAACAATATTTTGGAGAAATTACAATACAAGCAGAATAGCTGATATTAGTACTTTTAACAAAATCTCATTAGCGACTTCACTTCAAGGCAAGTACCATCTTTGTCACCATCAATAAATTAGAATAAATTGGATATCCCATGTGATTCAGCTGTTTTCAAAACATAGAGTTAACATTATAGTCTTGAAAATTCAACCTTATTTCATATCCTCCCTATGAATGGCATAATACATATTATACAACCATGGCTCTTGCTAGCATAAGAATTGATTAGAGATGTAACAACTATGAAAGATGTCATTGTCAATAACTACCAGATACAATTTTTTTATCATGCATGTGTGCATATACATGATAATGTTTTTCTTGGAAACAAAAATATAATAACTTGACAAGATCATAATTTTTAAGAGCATCATTTGTATGTCACCTCACACAGCGTGAGCACGAATATAAATAGTACTTGCCAGTTGTGACATTTTCCCATGTTTAGATCTTTGAAGTTAGCTACTTATCCATGGCGCACAGAGTAATTTTAAAACAAAAACTTGAAAATTGCATCTACCAACTGAATGGTTGATACTAAGGACGGATAAGATGGTATACATACTCGAGCATTTTGTCGCGCATCTAGCGTACATGCTACGACAAGAAGAGGTGAAGCAGAGCAATGTTTACCTAGAGGGACGAGGATCTCGAGAGCCCACTTCGGTTAGAGTAAGTACAATAATGGCTTATAACCCGCTTACATGGAATTAGGAGAGAGTCGTCGAAAAATAACCCACTTATATGGCATTTTCCCCTGTGTGAAGGAGAGAGACATCAAAAAAATGAGAAGAGCGGGCTCTCGTGCAAGAGGCTAGCTATATGCTAACTTCTAGGCAAATACAATAAATGCAAAGAAAGAGAAAGAGAGATGCTTAGAAAAAGTACTAATCTTATAGCCGAACTTATTGCCCTCCTTATGATACATCCATTTTGCATCATGATTTCCTACTGTTATTTATAATATTTTTATGAATAATAATATTTTGGGAGTAATTCTAATGCCTTTTCTCTCATAATATGCAAAGTTTACACAAAGAGGGAGAATACCGGCAGCTGTTATTTATAAAGTTTATTCCTTTTTCCACCATTACTTTCACTTTCCATGGCTAACCGTATCCACGGGTGCCCTTGATAACCCACAAGTATAGGGGATCGCAACAATTTTTGAGGGTGGAGTATTCAACTCAAATTTATTGATTCGACACAAGGGGAACCAAAGAATATTCTCAAGTATTAGCAGTTGAGTTGTCAATTCAACGAAACCTGGATAACTTAGTATCTACAGCAAAGTATTTAGTAGCAAAGTAGTATGATAGTAATGGTAACAGTGGCAAAAGTAACGATAGCAGTTTTGTAGTAATTGTAACAGTAGCAAAGGTAAAGTAAATAAGCAAAGCACAATATGTGAAAAGCTCGTAGGCATTGGATCAGTGATGGATAATTATGTCGGATGTGATTCCTCATGTAATAGTTATAACCTAGGGTGACACGGAACTAGCTTCAGTTCATCAATGTAATGTAGGCATGTATTCCGAATATAGTCATATGTGCTTATGGAAAAGAACTTGCATGACATCTTTTGTCCTACCCTCCTGTGGCAGCGGGGTCCTAATGGAAACTAAGGGATATTAAGGCCTCCTTTTAATAGAGTACCGGACCAAAGCATTAACACATAGTGAATACATGAACTCCTCAAAATATGGTCATCACCGAGAAGTATCCCGATTATTGTCACTTCGGGGTTGTCGGATCATAACACACAATAGGTGACTATAGACTTGCAAGATAGGATCAAGAACTCACATATATTCATGAAAACATAATAGGTTCAGATCTAAAATCATGGCACTCGGGCCCTAGTGACAAGCCTTAAGCATAGCAAAGTCATAGCAACATCAATCTCAGAACATAGTGGATACTAGGGATCAAACCCTAACAAAACTAACTTGATTACGTAGTAAATCTCATCCAACCCATCACCATCCAGCAAGCCTACGATGGAATTACTCACGCACGGCGGTGAGCATCGTAAAATTGGTGATGGAGTGATGACCCACAAGTATAGGGGATCTATCGTAGTCCTCTCGATAAGTAAGAGTGTCGAACCCAACGAGGAGCAGAAGGAAATGATAAGCGGTTTTCAGCAAGGTATTCTCTGCAAGTACTGAAATAAGTGGTAACAGAAAGTTTTGTGATAAGATAAATCGTAACGAGCAACAAGTAACAAAAGTAAATAAAGTGCAGCAAGGTGCCCCAATCCTTTTTATAGCAAAGGACAAGCCTGGACAAACTCTTATAATAGGAAAAGCGCTCCCGAGGACACATGGGAATATCGTCAAGCTAGTTTTCATCACACTCATATGATTTGCGTTCGGTACTTTGATAATTTGATATGTGGGTGGACCGGTGCTTGGGTGCTGTTCTTACTTGAACAAGCCTCCCACTTATGATTAACCTCTATTGCAAGCATCCGCAACTACAACAAAAGTATTAAGGTAAACCTAACCATAGCATGAAACATATGGATCCAAATCAGCCCCTTACGAAGCAACGCATAAACTAGGGTTTAAGCTTCTGTCACTCTAGCAACCCATCATCTACTTATTACTCCCCAATGCCTTCCTCTAGGCCCAAATAATGGTGAAGTGTTATGTAGTCGACGTTCACATAACACCACTAGAGTTTAGACAACATACATCTCATCAAAATATCGAACGAATACCAAATTCACATGACTACTAATAGCAAGACTTCTCCCTTGTCCTTAGGAACAAACGTAACTACTCACAAAGCATATTCATGTTCATAATCAGAGGGGTAATAATGTGCATAAAGGATCTGAACATATGATCTTCCACCAAATAAACCAACTAGCATCAACTACAAGGAGTAATCAACACTACTAGCAACCTACTAGCACCAATCCCGGACTTGGAGACAAGAATTGGATACAAGAGATGAACTAGGGTTTGGAGATGAGATGGTGCTGGTGAAGATGTTGATGGAGATTGCCCTCTCCCGATGAGAGGAGCGTTGGTGATGATTTCCCCCTCCCGGAGGGAAGTGTCCCCAGCAGAACAGCTCTGCCAGAGCCCTAGATTGGTTCCGCCAAGGTTTCGCCTCGTGGCGGAGGAGTCTCGTCCCAAAAGGTTGCCTCCTATTTTTTTCTCATCGAAAGACTTCATATAGGAGAAGATGGGCGTCGGAGAGCCACCAGGGGGCCCACGAGGTAGGGGGGCGCCCCCACCCTCATGAGCAGGGTGTGGGCCCCCTATTCTTCATCTTTGGCGACGATTTTTCTTTATTTATTTTAAGATATTCCGTGGAGTTTCAGGACTTTTGGAGTTGCGCAGAATAGGCCTCCAATATTTGCTCCTTTTTCAGCCCAGAATTCCAGCTGTCGGCATTCTCCCTCTTCATGTAAACCTTGTAAAATAAGAGAGAATAGCCACAAGTATTGTGACATAACGTGAAATAACAACCCATAATGCAATAAATATTAATATAAAAGCATGATGCAAAATGGACGTATCAACTCCCCCAAGCTTAGACCTCGCTTGTCCTCAAGTGAAAAGCCGATAACAATAAATATGTCCTCATGTTTAGAGGTAGAGGCGTCGATAAAAATAAAATATGGACATGAAGGCATCATGATTATTTCCATAACAACAACATATATAGATTTTGTCATATGATTACTTATGTTCAAGCGATGATCTTTTCACAAAGCAAAAAGTATGAATCAAAAACCTTATTGAGCACCAACAAATTATAACCTCAGTCATTGAAGCAATTGTAATTTATCATAACATCGGAAAGAGTCTATGTCAGAGCTTAAAAGCAAGTCCACATACTCAACTATCACTTAGTCCTTCATAATTGCTAACACTCACGCAATACTTGTGGTTACGAAGTTTTAATCGGACACAGAGAAAGATAGGGGCTTATAGTTTTGCCCCACAACCTTTTACCTCAAGGGTAATGTCAACAATAATAATTCATGCTCCCCTACATCCAATTAGATATATATATATATATATATATATATATATATATATATATATATATATATATATATATCATGTTCTTTCCAACATGCTGAGCTTGCCAAAAGATAAAATGAAAAAGGAAAGGTGAAGATCACCGTGACTCTTGCATAAGGTAGAGGATAGTAATAAAAGATAGGCCCTTCGCAGAGGGAAGCAGAAGTTGTCATGCGCATTTAGGGTTGATGCACAAAATCTTAATGCAAAAGAACGTCACTTTATATTGCCCATTGTATGTGGACCTTTATTATGCAGTCCGTCGCTTTTATTACGTCCACAACAAGTTCGTACAAAGCTTATTTTCTCCGCACTAATAAGTCATGCATATTTAGAGAGCAATTTTTATTGCTTGCACCGATGACAACTTACTTGAAGGATCTTACTCAATCCATAGGTAGATATGGTGGACTCTCATGGCAAAACTGGTTTAAGGGTATTTGGAAGCACAAGTAGTATTTCTACTTGGTGCTGAGAATTTGGCTAGCATGAGGGGGAAAGGCAAGCTCAACACGTTAGAGGATCCATGACAACATACTTTATCTCAGATGTAAGAAAACATAACTCATTATGTTGTCTTCCTTGTCCAACCTCAACTCTTTAGCAGGTCATATTTTAATGAGTGCTCCCAATCATAAAATATGTCAATGATAATATATCTATATGTGAAACCTCTCTTTCCTTATTACTTCCTATTAATTGCAACAATGACCAAAGCTATATTTGCCAACTCCCAACAACCTTTAATCATCATACTCTTTCTATGTGAAGTCATTACTTTCAATAAGATCAATATGAACTTTTTGATTCTTTTCATTCTTTTTCTTCTATTTCACCCAGGATCATGGCAAAATAATCAAGCCCTTGACTCAACACTAATTTTTGTTATATAGCTCACGGACTCGATTACAAAGAAGGATTGTAAAGCAAAACTCAAAACTAGATCATGCCATGACTTTATTCTACTAAATCAAGATACTACTAAATAGATCGAACTAAGAAAAATGGTAAAGATAGGAGTTGTGATGGTGATACGATACCGGGGCGTCTCCCCCAAGCTTGGCAGTTGCCAAGGGGAGTGCCCATACTCATGTGATTATTTCTCCTTCTTTGGTGATGGAGGTGGTGATGATGACGATGGATAATCGCACATCGAGCGTAAAAGTTCCTCCAACTTGCGGATAATGCCCTTGAGCCCAGCAATATGATCCTTCAACAAAATATTCTCCTATGTAAGATACTTGTTCTGTATGCGGGCTAACTCAATCATCTTGAAAGCTTCAATCTCTGTTGGAGTGAAAAGGTTGGGTAAAGGTTGAGGGATGTCTTCTTCTTTCACCACCGGAGCTTGAACCTCCATGGCCTTCTTGATACTTTCATCCTTATTGTTCTCTTCTGGTTCCTCTCTTTTCAACTCTATCTTCAATAGCCAAGCATCCTTGTCTTCGTTGCTGGAGGAGGAAGAAGTCATGGTGCTCTAAATATGCAACGGAAATAGCTCGAGATGAAAACAAAGGATATTTGCGTGATACGAGAGTCAAAACTTTCAGGAGTATATATAATGAATTTTTACCAACCAAAATATGTATCATGCAAGAAAACGGAGTCCGGAGGGCACACGAGGTGTTCACGAGGTAGGGGGGCGCGCCCAGGGGGGTAGGGCGCGCCCTCCACCCTCGTGGAGGCCTCGTGTCCTTCCGGGACTGCCACTTATTTTTCTATTTTTCTAAATATTCCAAAACGGAGAAATATTGCCTTAGGAATTGTTTTGGAGTCGGTTTACTTACCGTACCACATACTTATTCCTTTTCGGAGTCCAAAACAGGCTGGAAAGTGTCCCTTATATATTCCTTCGGGGTTACGGTTTCAATAATATTGGTTTCAACATTTATAGGATTACCTGAGATATAGTGTTTGATCCTTTGACCATTTACCACCTTCGGGTTTGTGCCTTCGAAGTTGTTGATTTTTATGGCACCAGAACGATAGACCTCCTCGATAACGTAGGGACCTTCCCATTTGGAGAGAAGTTTTCCTGCAAAAAATCTTAAATGAGAGTTGTATAGCAATACATAATCACCTACATTAAACTCATGCTTTTGTATCCTTTTGTCATGCCATCTTTTAACTTTTTCTTTAAACAACTTGGCATTTTCATAAGCTTGGGTTCTCCATTCATCAAGTGAGCTAATATCAAATAACCTCTTCTCACCGGTAAGTTTGAAATCATAGTTGAGCTCTTTAATAGCCCAATATGCCTTATGTTCTAGTTCGAGAGGTAAGTGACATGCTTTTCCATAAACCATTTTATACGGAGACATACCCATAGGATTCTTATATGCAGTTCTATAGGCCCATAATGCATCATCAAGTTTCTTGGACCAATTCTTTCTAGACCTATTAACAGTCTTTTGCAAAATTAATTTGAGCTCTCTATTGCTCAATTCTACTTGACCACTAGACTGCGGGTGATATGGAGATGCAATCCTATGATTAATGTCATATTTAGCAAGCATTTTACGGAAAGCACCATGAATAAAATGTGAACCACCATCAGTCATAAGATATCTAGGGACTCCAAACCTTGGAAAAATAACTTCCTTAAGCATTTTAATAGAAGTGTTATGATCAACACTACTAGTTGGAATAGCTTCTACCCACTTAGTAACTTAATCAACAACAACTAAAATATGTGTATATCCATTAGAGGCAGGAAAAGGTCCCATATAATCAAAGCCCCAAACATCAAATGGTTCAATAACAAGTGAATAATTCATAGGCATTTCTTGACGTCTACTAATATTACCAATTCTTTGACATTCATCGCAAGACAAAACAAACTTACAGGCATCCTTGAAGAGAGTAGGCCAATAAAAACTAGATTGCAATACCTTATGTGCAGTTCTATCTCCAGCGTGGTGTCCTCCATAAGCTTCGGAGTGACACTTGCGTAGGATCTGTTCCTGTTCATGCTCAGGTACACAACGTCTAATAACACCATCTACTCCTTCTTTATAAAGATGTGGGTCATCCAAAAGTAATGTCGCAAATCATAGAAAAACTTTTTCTTTTGTTGGTATGTGAAGCTAGGTGGTATAAATTTAGCGACAATATAATTAGCATAATCAGCATACCATGGAGTGCTACGAGAAGTACTTATGACATTTAATTGCTCATCAGGGAAGCTATCATCAATAGGTAGTGGGTCATCAAGAACATTCTCTAACCTAGATAAGTTATCTGCAACGGGGTTCTCAGCTCCTTTTCTATCAACAATATGCAAATCAAATTCTTGCAGCAAGAGAACCCATCTAATAAGTCTAGGTTTTGCATCTTTCTTTTCCATAAGATATTTAATAGCAACATGATCAGTGTGAATAGTTACTTTAGAATCAACAATATAAGGTCTAAACTTATCACATGCAAACACAACTGCTAAAAGTTACTTTTCGGTAGTAGCATAATTTCTTTGAGCATTGTCTAGAGTCTTACTAGCATAATGGATAACATTTAATTTCTTATCAACTCTTTGCCCTAGAATAACACCTACAGCATAATCACTATCATCACACATAATTTCAAAGGGTAAATTCCAATCAGGTGGCTGAACAACAGGTGCAGAGACTAATGCTTTCTTAAGTATTTCAAATGCTTATACGCAATGACCATCAAAGACAAATGGTACATCTTTTTGTAATAAATTAGTCAGAGGCTGAGAAATTTTTGAGAAGTCCTTAATGAACCTCCTATAAAATCCGGCCTGACCAAGGAAACTTCTTATACCTTTGATGTCCTTGGGACATGGCATCTTTTCAATAGCATCAACCTTGGCTTTATCAACTTCAATACCTCTTTAAGAAACTTTGTGCCCCAAGACAATACCTTCATTAACCATAAAGTGGCACTTTTGCCAATTCAAGACAAGATTAGTTTCTTCACATCTCTGCAAAACTCGATCAAGATTGCTCAAGCAATCATCAAAGGAGGAACCATAGACGGAAAAATCATCCAGGAAAACCTCACAAATTTTTCACAAAAGTCAGAGAATATGGCCATCATGCATCTTTGAAAGGTAGCAGGTGCATTACATAAACCAAAAGGCATACGTCTATAAGCAAAAGTACCAAAAGGGCATGAAAAAGTAGTCTTTGATTGATCTTTAGACGACACAGGTATTTGAGAGAAACCAGAATAACCATCTAGAAAGCAATAATGTGTATGCTTGCATAATCTTTCTAGCATTTGATCAATAAAAGGTAAGGGGTAATGATCTTTCTTAGTAGCTTTATTTAACTTGCGGAAATCAATTACCATCCTATAACCTGTGATAATTCTTTGCGGAATCAATTCATCTTTATCATTAGGGACAACAGTAATACCTCCCTTCTTAGGGACACAATGGACATGACTTACCCACTGACTATCAGCAACGGGATAAACTATACCTGCCTCCAGAAGCTTGAGTATTTCTTTTTCTTACCACTTCTTTCATTTTAGGATTCAAACGTCACTGAGGATCACAAACTGGTTTGGCATCCGCTTCCAAATTTATTTTATGTTGACATAGAGTGGGACTAATGCCCTTAAGATCATCAAGTGTATATCCAATAGCGGCACGGTGCTTCTTCAGAGTTTTCAATAATCTTTCTTCTTCATGCTCTGAAAGTTAGCACTAATAATAACAGGATATATTTTCTTTTCATCAAGATAAGCATATTTAAGATTATCAGGCAATGGTTTGAGCTCAAACACGGGATCACCCTTGGGTGGAGGAGGATCCCCTAGAATATCAACAGGCAAATTGTGTTGCAGAATAGGTTCCTGTTTAAAGAATACCTCATCTATTTCCCTTCTTTCATTCATGAACATATCATTTTCATGGTCTAGCAAATATTGTTCTAAAGGATCACTAGGATGTACGGCAATAGAAGAAAGACCAATAATTTCATCTTTACTAGGCAATTCTTCCTCACGATGTTGTTTACTAAATTTAGAGAAATTAAACTCATGAACCATATCATCCAAGCCAATAGTAACAACATTCTTTTTGCAGTCTATCCTAGCATTAGCAGTATTCAAGAAGGGTCTACCAAATATAATGGGACAAAAGCTATCTTCTGGAGAACCAAGAACAAGAAAATCAGCGGGATATTTGGTTTTTCCACACAAGACTTCAACATCTCTAACAATTCCCATTGCAGATATAGTATCTCTCTTGGCAAGTTTAATTGTAACATCAATATCCTCTAACTCAACTGGTGCAATATCATGCATAATTTCTTCATACAAGGTAATAGGTATAACACTAGCACTAGCACCCATATCACATAAGCCATGATAACAATGATCTCCTATTTTAACAGAAATAACAGGCATGCCTACCACAGGTCTATGTTTATCTCTAGCACAAGGTTTAGCAATTCTAGCAGTTTCACCACAGACTTGAATAACATGCCCATCAATATTATCAGACAAGATATCTTTAACAATAGCAATATTAGGTTCTACTTTGACTTTCTCAGGAGGTGTATAAGTTCTAATATTGCTTTTACGAACAACAGTTGAAGCTTTAACATGATCCTTCATTCTAACAGTCATAAGAAGTGGGAACAATAGGATCATTATAAGTGACAGTCTTTTCTTCAACTTTAATAGGTGCAACTACTTTTACTTATATGGGAGGATGATATTTAAACCACTTCTCCTTGGGGAGATCAACATAAGTAGCAAAAGATTCACAGAAAGAAGCTACTATCTCAGACTCAAGTCCATATTTAGTGCTAAACTTACGAAAAATATCAGTATCCATAAAAGATTTAACACAATCAAACTTAGATGTCATACCTGACTCCTTACCTTCGTCGAGGTCCCAATCTTCAGAGTTGCGTTTAATTCTATCCAATAAATTCCATCTGAATTCAATAGTCTTCATCATAAAAGAGCCAGCACAAGAAGTATCGAGCATGGTGTGATTGTTATCAGAAAGCCGAGCATAAAAACTTTGCATAATTACTTCTCTTGAGAGCTCATGATTGGGGCATGAATATAACATTGATTTAAGCCTCCCCCAAGCTTGAGCGATTCTTTCTCCTTCGCGAGGCCAAAAATTATATATATATAATTGCGATCACGATGAACAAGATGCATAGGGTAATACTTCTGATGAAATTCCAATTTCAATCTTTTATAGTTCCATGATCTCATATCATCACATAGCCTGTACCATATCAATGCGTCTCCCTTCAAAGATAAAGGGAAGGCCTTCTTCTTAACAACATCATCGGGTAGACCTGCAGGCTTAAATAGTCCACAAACTTCATCCACATAGCGTAGATGTTCATGAGGATGCTTTGTTCCACCTCCTGTAAAAGTGTTAGCTAGCAGTTTTTCCATCATACCCGAAGGAATTTCAAAAGGAGTTTCATTTTCAATAGGTTCAGTGGGTTGAGTAGGTTGAGGAGCAACTCTTTGCTCTACTGGACGAGGTGAAGATACCCCGAACAAGCCCCTCAGAGAATTACTTTCCATAGTAACAAGTGACAGAAAATTTCAACACACTAAATAAATTTTTCCTTACCAAATTCCACCTACCAAAGGCGCTTCACTCCCCGGCAACGGTGCCAGAAAAGAGTCTTGATGACCCGCAAGTATAGGGGATCTATCGTAGTCCTTTTGATAAGTAAGTGTGTCGAACCCAACGAGGAGCAGAAGGAAATGATAAGCGGTTTTCAGCAAGGTATTCTCTGCAAGTACTGAAATAAGTGGTAACAGATAGTTTTGTGATAAGATAAATCGTAACGAGCAACAAGTAACAAAAGTAAATAAAGTGCAGCAAGGTGGCCCAATCCTTTTTATAGCAAAGGACAAGCCTGGACAAACTCTTATAATAGGAAAAGCGCTCCCGAGGACACATGGGAATATCGTCAAGCTAGTTTTCATCACGCTCATATGATTCGCGTTCGGTACTTTGATAATTTGATATGTGGGTGGACCGGTGCTTGGGTGTTGTTCTTACTTGAACAAGACTCCCACTTATGATTAACCTCTATTGCAAGCATCCGCAACTACAACAAAAGTATTAAGGTAAACCTAACCATAGCATGAAACATATGGATCCAAATCAGCCCCTTACGAAGCAACGCATAAACTAGGGTTTAAGCTTCTGTCACTCTAGCAACCCATCATCTACTTATTACTTCCCAATGCCTTCCTCTAGGCCCAAATAATGGTGAAGTGTTATGTAGTCGACGTTCACATAACACTACTAGAGGTTAGACAACATACATCTCATCAAAATATCGAACGAATACCAAATTCACATGACTACTAATAGCAAGACTTCTCCCTTGTCCTTAGGAACAAACGTAACTACTCACAAAGCATATTCATGTTCATAATCAGAGGGGTAATAATGTGCATAAAGGATCTGAACATATGATCTTCCACCAAATAAACCAACTAGCATCAACTACAAGGAGTAATCAACACTACTAGCAACCTACTAGCACCAATCCCGGACTTGGAGACAAGAATTGGATACAAGAGATGAACTAGGGTTTGGAGATGAGATGGTGCTGGTGAAGATGTTGATGGAGATTTCCCTCTCCCGATGAGAGGACCGTTGGTGATGAAGATGGTGAAGATTTCCCCCTCCCGGAGGGAAGTGTCCCCGGCAGAACATCTCTGCCGGAGCCCTAGATTGGTTCCGCCAAGGTTTCGCCTCGTGGCGGTGGAGTCTCGTCCCGAAATGTTGCCTCCTATTTTTTCTCATCGAAAGACTTCATATAGGAGAAGATGGGCGCCGGAGAGCCACCAGGGGGCCCACGAGGTAGGGGGGCGCTCCCCCGGGGGGTGGGGGGGGGGGGCGCCCCCACCCTCGTGAGCAGGGTGTGGGCCCCCTGGTCTTCATCTTTGGCAACGATTTTTCTTTATTTATTTTAAGATATTCCGTGGAGTTTCAGGACTTTTGGAGTTGCGCAGAATAGGCCTCCAATATTTGCTCCTTTTTCAGCCCAGAATTCCAGCTGTCGGCATTCTCCCTCTTCATGTAAACCTTGTAAAATAAGAGAGAATAGCCACAAGTATTGTGACATAACATGAAATAACAACCCATAATGCAATAAATATTAATATAAAAGCATGATGCAAAATGGACGTATCAACTCCCAAGCTTAGACCTCGCTTGTCCTCAAGTGAAAAGCCGATAACAATAAATATGTCCTCATGTTTAGAGGTAGAGGCGTCGATAAAAATAAAATATGGACATGAAGGCATCATGATTATTTCCATAACAACAACATATATAGATTTTGTCATATGATTACTTATGTTCAAGCGATGATCTTTTCACAAAGCAAAAAGTATGAATCAAAAACCTTATTGAGCACCAACAAATTATAACCTTAGTCATTGAAGCAATTGTAATTTATCATAACATCGGAAAGAGTCTATGTCAGAGCTTAAAAGCAAGTCCACATACTCAACTATCACTTAGTCCTTCATAATTGCTAACACTCACGCAATACTTGTGGTTACGAAGTTTTAATCGGACACAGAGAAAGATAGGGGCTTATAGTTTTGCCCCACAACCTTTTACCTCAAGGGTAATGTCAACAATAATAATTCATGCTCCCCTACATCCAATTATATATATATATATATATATATATATATATATATGTATATATCATGTTCTTTCCAACATGCTGAGCTTGCCAAAGGATAAAATGAAAAAGGAAAGGTGAAGATCACCGTGACTCTTGCATAAGGTAGAGGATAGTAATAAAAGATAGTCCCTTCGCAGAGGGAAGCAGAGGTTGTCATGCACATTTAGGGTTGATGCACAAAATCTTAATGCAAAAGAACGTCACTTTATATTGCCCATTGTATGTGGACCTTTATTATGCAGTCCGTCGCTTTTATTACGTCCACAACAAGTTCGTACAAAGCTTATTTTCTCCGCACTAATAAGTCATGCATATTTAGAGAGAAATTTTTATTGCTTGCACCGATGACAACTTACTTGAAGGATCTTACTCAATCCATAGGTAGATATGGTGGACTCTCATGGCAAAACTGGTTTAAGGGTATTTGGAAGCACAAGTAGTATTTCTACTTGGTGCTGAGAATTTGGCTAGCATGAGGGGGAAAGGCAAGCTCAACACGTTAGAGGATTCATGACAACATACTTTATCTCAGATGTAAGAAAACATAACTCATTATGTTGTCTTCCTTGTCCAACCTCAACTCTTTAGCAGGTCATATTTTAATGAGTGCTCCCAATCATAAAATATGTCAATGATAATATATCTATATGTGAAACCTCTCTTTCCTTATTACTTCCTATTAATTGCAACAATGACCAAAGCTATATTTGCCAACTCCCAACAACCTTTAATCATCATACTCTTTCTATGTGAAGTCATTACTTTCAATAAGATCAATATGAACTTTTTGATTCTTTTCATTCTTTTTCTTCTATTTCACCCAGGATCATGGCAAAATAATCAAGCCCTTGACTCAACACTAATTTTTGTTATATAGCTCACGGACTCGATTACAAAGAAGGATTGTAAAGCAAAACTCAAAACTAGATCATGCCATGACTTTATTCTACTAAATCAAGATACTACTAAATAGATCGAACTAAGAAAAATGGTAAAGATAGGAGTTGTGATGGTGATACGATACCGGGGCGTCTCCCCCAAGCTTGGCAGTTGCCAAGGGGAGTGCCCATACCCATGTGATTATTTCTCCTTCTTTGGTGATGGAGGTGGTGATGATGACGGTGGATAATCGCACATCGAGCGTAAAAGTTCCTCCAACTTGCGGATAATGCCCTTGAGCCCAGCAATATGATCCTTCAACAAAATATTCTCCTATGTAAGATACTTGTTCTGTATGCGGGCTAACTCAATCATCTTGAAAGCTTCAATCTCTGTTGGAGTGAAAAGGTTGGGTAAAGGTTGAGGGATGTCTTCTTCTTTCACCACCAGAGCTTGAACCTCCATGGCCTTCTTGATAC
Organism: Triticum dicoccoides; assembly: GCF_002162155.2. NCBI lineage: Eukaryota > Viridiplantae > Streptophyta > Magnoliopsida > Poales > Poaceae > Triticum > Triticum dicoccoides. The sequence goes on from NC_041385.1 coordinate 490,656,849, forward strand.
TTTCATCCTTATTGATCTCTTCTGGTTCCTCTCTTTTCAACTCTATCTTCAATAGCCAAGCATCCTTGTCTTCGTTGCTGGAGGAGGAAGAAGTCATGGTGCTCTAAATATGCAACGGAAATAGCTCGAAACGAAAACAAAGGATATTTGCGTGATACGAGAGTCAAAACTTTCAGGAGTATATATAATGAATTTTTACCGACCAAAATATGTATCATGCAAGAAAACGGAGTCCGGAGGGCACACGAGGTGTTCACGAGGTATGGGGGGCGCGCCCAGGGGGGTAGGGCGCGCCCTCCACCCTCGTGGAGGCCTCGTGTCCTTCCGGGACTGCCACTTATTTTTCTATTTTTCTAAATATTCCAAAACGGAGAAATATTGTCTTAGGAATTGTTTTGGAGTCGGTTTACTTACCGTACCACATACCTATTCCTTTTCGGAGTCCAAAACGGGCCGGAAAGTGTCCCTTATATATTCCTCCGGGGTTACGGTTTCAATAATATTGGTTTCAACATTTATAGGATTACCTGAGATATAGTGTTTGATCCTTTGACCATTTACCACCTTCGGGTTTGTGCCTTCGAAGTTGTTGATTTTTATGGCACCGGAACGATAGACCTCCTCGATAACGTAGGGACCTTCCCATTTGGAGAGAAGTTTTCCTGCAAAAAATCTTAAATGAGAGTTGTATAGCAATACATAATCACCTACATTAAACTCATGCTTTTGTATCCTTTTGTCATGCCATCTTTTAACTTTTTCTTTAAACAACTTGGCATTTTCATAAGCTTGGGTTCTCCATTCATCAAGTGAGCTAATATCAAATAACCTCTTCTCACCGGCAAGTTTGAAATCATAGTTGAGCTCTTTAATAGCCCAATATGCCTTATGTTCTAGTTCGAGAGGTAAGTGACATGCTTTTCCATAAACCATTTTATACGGAGACATACCCATAGGATTCTTATATGCAGTTCTATAGGCCCATAATGCATCATCAAGTTTCTTGGACCAATTCTTTCTAGACCTATTAACAGTCTTTTGCAAAATTAATTTGAGCTCTCTATTGCTCAATTCTACTTGACCACTAGACTGCGGGTGATATGGAGATGCAATCCTATGATTAATGTCATATTTAGCAAGCATTTTACGGAAAGCACCATGAATAAAATGTGAACCACCATCAGTCATAAGATATCTAGGGACTCCAAACCTTGGAAAAATAACTTCCTTAAGCATTTTAATAGAAGTGTTATGATCAGCACTACTAGTTGGAATAGCTTCTACCCACTTAGTAACGTAATCAACAACAACTAAAATATGTGTATATCCATTAGAGGCAGGAAAAGGTCCCATATAATCAAAGCCCCAAACATCAAATGGTTCAATAACAAGTGAATAATTCATAGGCATTTCTTGACGTCTACTAATATTACCAATTCTTTGACATTCATCGCAAGACAAAACAAACTTATGGGCATCCTTGAAGAGAGTAGGCCAATAAAAACTAGATTGCAATACCTTATGTGCAGTTCTATCTCCAGCGTGGTGTCCTCCATAAGCTTCGGAGTGACACTTGCGTAGGATCTGTTCCTGTTCATGCTCAGGTACACAACGTCTAATAACACCATCTACTCCTTCTTTATAAAGATGTGGGTCATCCCAAAAGTAATGTCGCAAATCATAGAAAAACTTTTTCTTTTGTTGGTATGTGAAGCTAGGTGGTATAAATTTAGCGACAATATAATTAGCATAATCAGCATACCATGGAGTGCTACGAGAAGTGCTTATGACATTTAATTGCTCATCAGGGAAGCTATCATCAATAGGTAGTGGGTCATCAAGAACATTCTCTAACCTAGATAAGTTATCTGCAACGGGGTTCTCAGCTCCTTTTCTATCAACAATATGCAAATCAAATTCTTGCAGCAAGAGAACCCATCTAATAAGTCTAGGTTTTGCATCTTTCTTTTCCATAAGATATTTAATAGCAACATGATCAGTGTGAATAGTTACTTTAGAATCAACAATATAAGGTCTAAACTTATCACATGCAAACACAACTACTAAAAGTTCCTTTTCGGTAGTAGCATAATTTCTTTGAGCATTGTCTAGAGTCTTACTAGCATAATGGATAACATTTAATTTCTTATCAACTCTTTGCCCTAGAACAACACCTACAACATAATCACTAGCATCACACATAATTTCAAAGGGTAAATTCCAATCAGGTGGCTGAACAACAGGTGCAGAGACTAATGCTTTCTTAAGTATTTCAAATGCTTATACGCAATCATCATCAAAGACAAACGGTACATCTTTTTGTAATAAATTAGTCAGAGGCTGAGAAATTTTTGAGAAGTCCTTAATGAACCTCCTATAAAATCCGGCCTGACCAAGGAAACTTCTTATACCTTTGATGTCCTTGGGACATGGCATCTTTTCAATAGCATCAACCTTGGCTTTATAAACTTCAATACCTCTTTCAGAAACTTTGTGCCCCAAGACAATACCTTCATTAACCATAAAGTGGCACTTTTCCCAATTCAAGACAAGATTAGTTTCTTCACATCTCTGCAAAACTCGATCAAGATTGCTCAAGCAATCATCAAAGGAGGAACCATAGACGGAAAAATCATCCATGAAAACCTCACAAATTTTTTCACAGAAGTCAGAGAATATGGCCATCATGCATCTTTGAAAGGTAGCAGGTGCATTACATAAACCAAAAGGCATACGTCTATAAGCAAAAGTACCAAAAGGGCATGTAAAAGTAGTCTTTGATTGATCTTTAGACGACACAGGTATTTGAGAGAAACCAGAATAACCATCTAGAAAGCAATAATGTGTATGCTTGCATAATCTTTCTAGCATTTGATCAATAAAAGGTAAGGGGTAATGATCTTTCTTAGTAGCTTTATTTAACTTGCGGAAATCAATTACCATCCTATAACCTGTGATAATTCTTTGCGGAATCAATTCACCTTTATCATTAGGGACAACAGTAATACCTCCCTTCTTAGGGACATAATGGACATGACTTACCCACTGACTATCAGCAACGGGATAAACTATACCTGCCTCCAGAAGCTTGAGTATTTCTTTTTCTTACCACTTCTTTCATTTTAGGATTCAAACGTCATTGAGGATCACAAACTGGTTTGGCATCCGCTTCCAAATTTATTTTATGTTGACATAGAGTGGGACTAATGCCCTTAAGATCATCAAGTGTATATCCAATAGCGGCACGGTGCTTCTTCAGAGTTTTCAATAATCTTTCTTCTTCATGCTCTGAAAGTTAGCACTAATAATAACAGGATATATTTTCTTTTCATCAAGATAAGCATATTTAAGATTATCAGGCAATGGTTTGAGCTCAAACACGGGATCACCCTTGGGTGGAGGAGGATCCCCTAGAATATCAACAGGCAAATTGTGTTGCAGAATAGGTTCCTGTTTAAAGAATACCTCATCTATTTCCCTTCTTTCATTCATGAACATATCATTTTCATGGTCTAGCAAATATTATTCTAAAGGATCACTAGGATGTACGGCAATAGAAGAAAGACCAATAATTTCATCTTTACTAGGCAATTCTTCCTCACGATGTTGTTTACTAAATTTAGAGAAATTAAACTCATGAACCATATCATCCAAGCCAATAGTAACAACATTCTTTTTGCAGTCTATCCTAGCATTAACAGTATTCAAGAAGGGTCTACCAAATATAATGGGACAAAAGCTATCTTCTGGAGAACCAAGAACAAGAAAATCAGCGGGATATTTGGTTTTTCCACACAAGACTTCAACATCTCTAACAATTCCCATTGCAGATATAATATCTCTCTTGGCAAGTTTAATTGTAACATCAATATCCTCTAACTCAACTGGTGCAATATCATGCATAATTTCTTCATACAAGGTAATAGGTATAACACTAGCACTAGCACCCATATCACATAAGCCATGATAACAATGATCTCCTATTTTAACAGAAATAACAGGCATGCCTACCACAGGTCTATGTTTATCTCTAGCACAAGGTTTAGCAATTCTAGCAGTTTCACCACAGACTTGAATAACATGCCCATCAATATTATCAGACAAGATATCTTTAACAATAGCAATATTAGGTTCTACTTTGACTTGCTCAGGAGGTGTATAAGTTCTAATATTGCTTTTACGAACAACAGTTGAAGCTTTAACATGATCCTTCATTCTAACAGTCATAAGAAGTGGGAACAATAGGATCATTATAAGTGACAGTCTTTTCTTCAACTTTAATAGGTGCAACTACTTTTACTTATATGGGAGGATGATATTTAAACCACTTCTCCTTGGGGAGATCAACATAAGTACCAAAAGATTCACAGAAAGAAGCTACTATCTCAGACTCAAGTCCATATTTAGGGCTAAACTTACGGAAAATATCAGTATCCATAAAAGATTTAACACAATCAAACTTAGATGTCATACCTGACTCCTTACCTTCATCGAGGTCCCAATCTTCAGAGTTGCGTTTAATTCTATCCAATAAATTCCATCTGAATTCAATAGTCTTCATCATAAAAGAGCCAGCACAAGAAGTATCGAGCATGGTGTGATTGTTATCAGAAAGCCGAGCATAAAAACTTTGCATAATTACTTCTCTTGAGAGCTCATGATTGGGGCATGAATATAACATTGATTTAAGCCTCCCCCAAGCTTGAGCGATGCTTTCTCCTTCGCAAGGCCAAAAATTATATATATATAATTGCGATCACGATGAACAAGATGCATAGGGTAATACTTCTGATGAAATTCCAATTTCAATCTTTTATGGTTCCATGATCTCATATCATCACATAGCCTGTACCATATAAATGCGTCTCCCTTCAAAGATAAAGGGAAGGCCTTCTTCTTAACAACATCATCGGGTAGACCTGCAGGCTTAAATAGTCCACAAACTTCATCCACATAGCGTAGATGTTCATGAGGATGCTTTGTTCCATCTCCTGTAAAATTGTTAGCTAGCAGTTTTTCCATCATACCCGAAGGAATTTCAAAAGGAGTTTCATTTTCAATAGGTTCAGTAGGTTGAGTAGGTTGAGGAGCAACTCTTTGCTCTACTGGACGAGGTGAAGATACCCTGAACAAGCCCCTCAGAGAATTACTTTCCATAGTAACAAGTGACAGAAAATTTCAACACACTAAATAAAATTTTCCTTACCAAATTCCACCTACCAAAGGCGCTTCACTCCCCGGCAACGGTGCCAGAAAAGAGTCTTGATGACCCGCAAGTATAGGGGATCTATCGTAGTCCTTTTGATAAGTAAGTGTGTCGAACCCAACGAGGAGCAGAAGGAAATGATAAGCGGTTTTCAGCAAGGTATTCTCTGCAAGTACTGAAATAAGTGGTTACAGATAGTTTTGTGATAAGATAAATCGTAACGAGCAACAAGTAACAAAAGTAAATAAAGTGCATCAAGGTGCCCCAATCCTTTTTATAGCAAAGGACAAGCCTGGACAAACTCTTATAATAGGAAAAGCGCTCCCGAGGACACATGGGAATATCGTCAAGCTAGTTTTCATCACGCTCATATGATTCGCGTTCGGTACTTTGATAATTTGATATGTGGGTGGACCGGTGCTTGGGTGTTGTTCTTACTTGAACAAGACTCCCACTTATGATTAACCTCTATTGCAAGCATCCGCAACTACAACAAAAGTATTAAGGTAAACCTAACCATAGCATGAAACATATGGATCCAAATCAGCCCCTTACGAAGCAACGCATAAACTAGGGTTTAAGCTTCTGTCACTCTAGCAACCCATCATCTACTTATTACTTCCCAATGCCTTCCTCTAGGCCCAAATAATGGTGAAGTGTTATGTAGTCGACGTTCACATAACACTACTAGAGGTTAGACAACATACATCTCATCAAAATATCGAACGAATACCAAATTCACATGACTACTAATAGCAAGACTTCTCCCTTGTCCTTAGGAACAAACGTAACTACTCACAAAGCATATTCATGTTCATAATCAGAGGGGTAATAATGTGCATAAAGGATCTGAACATATGATCTTCCACCAAATAAACCAACTAGCATCAACTACAAGGAGTAATCAACACTACTAGCAACCTACTAGCACCAATCCCGGACTTGGAGACAAGAATTGGATACAAGAGATGAACTAGGGTTTGGAGATGAGATGGTGCTGGTGAAGATGTTGATGGAGATTGCCCTCTCCCGATGAGAGGACCGTTGGTGATGATGATGGTGATGATTTCCCCCTCCCGGAGGGAAGTGTCCCCGGCAGAACAGCTCTACCGGAGCCCTAGATTGGTTCCACCAAGGTTCCGCCTCGTGGCGGCGGAGTCTCGTCCCAAAAGGTTGCCTCCTATTTTTTTTCTCATCGAAAAAGTTCATATAGGAGAAGATGGGCGTCAGAGAGCCACCAGGGGGCCCACGAGGTAGGGGCTGCGCCCCCCACCCTCGTGAGCTGGGTGTGGGCCCCCTGGTCTTCATCTTTGGCGACGATTTTTCTTTATTTATTTTAAGATATTCCGTGGAGTTTCAGGACTTTTGGAGTTGCACAGAATAGGCCTCCAATATTTGCTCCTTTTCCAGCCCAGAATTCCAACTGGCGGCATTCTCCCTCTTCATGTAAACCTTGTAAAATAAGAGAGAATAGCCATAAGTATTGTGACATAATGTGAAATAACAACCCATAATGCAATAAATATTAATATAAAAGCATGATGCAAAATGGACGTATCATGGAGGATGGTTGATGATGACGACGGCGATGAATCCCCCTCTCCGGAGCCCCGAACAGACTCCAGATCAGCCATCCCGAGAGAGATTAGGGCTTGGCGGCGGCTCTGTATCGTAAAACACGATGAAACTTTCTCTTTGATTTTTCTCTCCGCGAAAGCAAATATATAGAGTTGGAGTTGAGGTCGGTGGCCATCCAAGGGGCCCACGAGGCAAGGGGGCACGCCTGGGGGGAGGGGGCGCGCCCCTCACCCTCGTGGACAGGGTGTGGCCCCCCTGGCCTTGATTCTTTCGCCAGTATTTTTTATATTTTCCAAAAGTAATCTCCGTGTATTTTTAGGTCATTCCGAGAACTTTTGTTTCTGCAAAAAAATAACACCATGGCAGTTCTGCTGAAAACAGCGTCAGTCCGGGTTAGTTTCATTCAAATCATGCAAGTTAGAGTGCAAAACAAGGGCAAAAGTGTTTGGAAAAGTAGATACATTGGAGACGTATCAACTCCCCCAAGCTTAAACCTTTGCTTATCCTCAAGCAATTCAGTTGACAAACTAAAAGTGATAAAGAAAAACTTTTACAAACTCTATTTGCTGTTGTTGTTGTAAAATGTAAAGCCAGCATTCAAGTTTTTAGCTAAGATTATGAACTAACCATATTCACAATAACACTTAGGTCTCATGTTTACTTTAATGGCATAATCAAGTAGCGAGCAATAATAATAAAACTCGGATGACAACACTTTCTCAAAACAATCATAATATGATATAACAAGATGGTATCTCGCTAGCCCTTTCTAAGACCGCAAAACATAAATGCAGAGCACCTTTAAAGTTCAAGGACTGACTAAACATTGTAATTCATGGTAAAAGAGATCCAATCAAGTCGTACCCAATATAAACTAATAGTAATGCATGCAAATGATAGAGGTGCTCTCCAGCGGGTGCTTTTTAATAAGAGGGTGATGACTCAACATAAAAGTAAATAGATAGGCCCTTTGTAGAGGGAAGCAGGGATTTGTAGAGGTGCCAGAGCTCGATTTTAAAATAGAGATGAATAACATTTTGAGCGGTATACTTTCACTGTCAACGCAACAACTATGAGATCTCGATATCTTCCATGCTACATACATAATAGGCGGTTCCCAAATAGAATGGTAAAGTTTATACTCCCCCACCACCAACAAGCATAAATCCATGGCTTGCTCGAAACAACGAGTGTCTCCAACTAGCAACAGCCCTGGGGGAGTTTTGTTTAATTATTTCGATTTGCTTTGATCTTTTTGATCATGGGACTGGGCATCCCGGTTACCAGCCATATTCTCGTGAATGAGGAGTGGAGTCCACTCCTCTTGAGAATAACCCACCTAGCATGGAAGATACAGACAACCCTAGTTGAAAAATGAGCTTCTCGAGCATACAAAACATAATTTCATTTGAAGGTTTGGAGGTTGGCACATACAAATTTACTTGGAACGACATGTAAATATCGCATATAGGAAGGCATGGTGGACTCATATGGAATAACTTTGGGGTTTATGGAGTTTGGATGCACAAGCAGTATTCCCGCTTAGTACAGGTGAAGGCTAGAAAGAGACTGGGAAGCGACCAACTGAGAGAGAGACAACAGTCATGAACATGCATTAAAATTAATCAACACTGAGTGCAAGCATGAGTAGGATATAATCCACCATGAACATAAATATCGTGAAGGCTATGTTGATTTGTTTTCAACTACATGCATGAACATGTGCCAAGTCAAGTCACTCGAATCATTCAAAGGAGGATACCACCCTATCATACCACATCACAACCATTTTAATAGCATGTTGGCACGCAAGCTAAACCATTATAAGCTCCTAGCTAATTAAGCATGGCATAAGCAACTACAATCTCTAATTGTCATTGTAAACATGTTTATTCATAATAGGCTGAATCAGGAACGATGAACTCATCATATTTACAAAAATAAAAGAGATCGAGTTCAAACTAGCTTCTCTCATCTCAATTAGTCCATCATATATCGTCATTATTGCCTTTCACTTGCATGAATGAACGGTGTGTATAATAATAATAGTGCACGTGCATTGGACTAAGCTGGAATCTGCAAGCATTCAATTCAAGGGAGAACACAAAGTAATATGGGCTCTAAGTTAAATCAACAACCATGCATATGAGAGCCACTAAACATTTTCATTATAGTCTTCTCCTCTCGATCCCCAAAGGAAAGAAAAGAAATAAAACTATTTACACGGGAAAGCTCCCAACAAGCAAAAGAAGAACGAGAAATATTTTTGGGTTTTCATTTTAATTGCTATTACAAGCATGGAAATTAAACTAACTAATTTTTTTGGTTTTTCTTAAGGTTTATCAAACACACAAAAAGAAAGCTAGAAAAAAAATTAAACTAGCATGGATAATACAATGAAAAAGTATGAGCACCGACAACTAGAATAAGTGTGTGAACATGAATGTAATGTCGGTGAGAAATGCGTACTCCCCCAAGCTTAGGCTTTTGGCCTAAGTTGGTCTATTGCCATGGATAGCGGCTACTCTCCCCGGTGTACTGAGGAGTGTCATCAGGGTACCACTGGCTGGCGATTTGTTCCGGATCCCACTGATAAGATGATGGACGATAAGGGTCCAGTGGTGGTTCCGGCTCAGGCTCTGGAGCTGATGTGTGGCCTCGATGCGCATACACAGCCGTCGGCAGGACGAGGTAATGGCCTGCAGTTAAATCAAACAAAGAAGGCGCGGGCAGGGTAATAATCTCATTATGTTTGTTATTAAATCTCAGGTTATACAGAAGCATCTTATCATCATTGTCAACAATAAACTCATGTGCTACCATGCTCCTGTAATCTAAAAAGGTAAGAGGCAGTAGTGTCTCCTCCTTCTCATAATGCCTAATAGGTATCTTGAAATGTTTAGCAATGCGTGCAACATAGATGCCTCCAAAGATGGGGCCCTTTGTACGGTTCAGGCTTAATCGTTTAGTAATAACGACACCCATACTAAAAGTGTTATCACAAAATAAGGCATGGAACAGAATAATAATATCAGGAATACCGAGGTTTCCACAGTTTCCGCGACCAATTAAGCATGGACTAGCAAATATGGCAAAGTAGCGTAAAACAGGAAAATGTATGCTAGTTATTCTCGCATCAGAAACCTTCCTCGATTCCCCTACAGTAATAGTGTCAATAAAACCATCCACATCTTTACGATGTGGTTCATCTAGGCTGCCCTCAAAGGGTATTCTACAAACCACGCAAAAATTACGTAATGACATTTCCTTAGCCTCATCATATAAATGAAAAGCTACTGAAGGAGGTGAATTCTTAGGATAATAGTAAAAGTTTTGCACGAAAGTATTAGTGAGTAAGAGATACTATTCGATCCGGTCATGGAGGAAGTCGGTGAGGCCAGCATTATCAGCCAAAGAATAAAAGTCTTCATAAATCCTGACTGCTCTCAAGAAATTATCACAAGGCCATTCACATGGTCGTACTTCCGCTACACGAGGAAGATTATACTTGGACTTTTCTTTCTCCTTAGCTTGTTTATCTTTGGAGCCTTGGCTAGAAGAGCCCCTCAATAATCTCCTCGTCATTTTCTGAAAATTTCTGAAATTTTTAGTAACTTCAAAATAAAAGTGAATCAAACTAAACAAGATTGATTACAACTACTCCCATAAGTGCCTAGAGCCTATATCATGCATTAGAATTACTTGGGACCTCATAAATTTGACATGCAAGCTCAAGAACAGGGTCACCTAGGCAGCAAAAATTTGCAATGAATAAAGCACTAGAACAAAAACTAATTGGACCATTGGAGGAGTCACATACCAAGGAACAATCTCCCAAAGCAGTTTTGTGAATGGGGCTTTGAGCAAGGAGATCGAAAATCGTAGCAAAATGAGCTAGATGGGGATTTTTTGGGAGGAAGATGGAGTGTGTGGGTGCAGGAATAAGTGGAGGGGGCCACCATGGGCCCACGAGGCAGGGGGGTGCCTAGTCAGAGTGGGCGCGCCCTGGACCCTCGTGGCTAGGTGCTTGCCCCCCTGCTGTGTTCTCAGTGCCTAAAATCCTCAAATATTCCATAAAAAATCATACTAAATTTGCAGGGCATTTGGAGAACTTTTATTTTCAGGATATTTTTTATTGCATGGATAATTCAGAAAATAGACAGATAATACTATTTTTGCTTTATTTATTCTAAATAACAGAAAGTAAAAGGAGGGTACAGAAGGTTGTGCCTTCTAGTTTCATCCATCTCATGATCATCAAAAGGAATCCACTAACAAGGTTGATCAAGTCTTGTTAACAAACTCATTCCGATAACATGGAACCAGAGAAATTTCGAATAACACTAGGTTACCTCAACGGGGATATGCACATCCCCAATAATAATAATATCATATTTTTTCTTGACAGTAGGAAGAGGAAATTCAAAACCACCAATAATGATGGTTGGAATTTTTCCAATAGAATTGATGCTATGAACTTGAGGTTGTTTCCTCAGAAAGTGTACCGTATGCTCATTACCATTAACATGAAAAGTGACATTGCCTTTGTTGCATTCAATAACAGCCCCTGCAATATTCAAAAAGGGTCTACCAAGGATAATCGACATACTATCGTCCTCGGGAATATCAAGAATAGCAAAGTCCGTTAAGATAGTGACATTTGCAACCACAACAGGCACATCCTCAGAAATACCGACAGGTATAGCAATTGATTTATCAGCCATTTGCAAAGATATTTCAGTAGGTGTCAACTTATTCAATTCAAGTCTACGATACAAAGAGAGAGGCATAACACTAACATCAGCTCCAGGATCACATAAAGCAGTTTTAACATAGTTTCTTTTAATGGAGCATGGTATAGTTGGTACTCCTGGATCTCCAAGTTTCTTAGGTATTCCACCCTTAAAATTATAATTAGCAAGCATGGTGGAAATTCCAGCTTCCGGTATCTTTCTTTTATTTGTAATGATATCCTTCATGTATTTAGCATAAGGATCCACTTTAAGCATGTCAGTGAAGTGCATACGTACGAAGATAGGTCTAATCATTTCAGCAAAGCGCTCAAAATCATCGTCATCCTTTTTCTTGGATGGTTTAGGAGGAAAAGGCATGGGTTTCTGAACCCATGGTTCTCTTTCTTTACCGTGCTTCCTAGCAACAAAGTCTCTCTTATCATAACGTTGATTCTTTGATTGTGGGTTATCAAGATCAACAACAGGTTCAGTCTCTTCATCATTGTTATTGCTAGGTTGAGCATCAACATGAACATTATCATTAACATTATCACTAGGTTCATGTTCATCACCAGATTGTGTTTCAGCATCGGAAATAGAAATATCATTGGGATTCTCAGGTGTGTCTACAACAGGTTCACTAGAAGCATGCAAAGTCCTATCATATTTCTTTTTCTTCTTTCTAGAAGGACTGGGTGCATCTACATTATTTCTCTGAGAATCTTGTTCAACTCTCTTAGGGTAGCCTTCAGGATACAAAAGTTCCCGAGTCATTCTACCAGTTCTAGTAGCCAGTATAATAGCAAAGTCATGTTTATTATTTAATTCATTGAGCAAATCACTTTGAGCTTTAAGTACTTGCTCAACTTGAGTGGTAACCATAGAAGCATATTTGCTAATGAGTTTAAGTTCACCTTTAACTCTAGCCATATAATCACTCAAGCGTCCAATCATGTGAGCATTACTCTTTAATTATCTACCACCATAAGCATTAAAACTTTCTTGTCTAGCCATAAAGTCACCAAATTCATCCAAACATTGGTTAGGAAATTTAGTAGACGGGATTTCAACTTTATCATATCTATAGAGAGAATTTACCTTTACTACCTCTGTCGGGTTATCAAGACAATGTGTTTCTTCAATAGGTGGTATATTAAGACCATGTATTTCTTCAATAGGAGGTAAATTCTTAACATCTTTAGCTTTAATACCTTTTTCTTTCATAGATTTCTTTGCCTCTTGCATATCTTCGGGACTGAGAAATAGAACACCCCTCTTCTTTGGAGTTGGTTTAGGAATAGGTTCCGGAGTTGGCTCAATTGGCTCAGGAATTGGCTCAGGAAGAGTCCAATTATTTTCATTAGTCAACATATTATTCAATAGCAATTCAGCTTGGTTGACTGTTCTTTCCCCGAAAACACAACCAGTACAACTATCCAAGTGGTCCTTGGAAGCATGGGTTAGTCCATTATAGAAGATATCAAGTATTTCATTTTTCTTAAGAGGATGATCACGCAAAGCATTAAGTAATCGGAGAAGCCTCCCCCAAGCTTGTGGGAGACTCTCTTCTTCGATTTGCACAAAATTATATATTTCCCGCAAGGCAGCTTGTTTCTTATGAGCAGGGATATATTTAGCATAGAAGTAATAAATCATATCCTGGGGACTACGCACACAACCAAGATCAAGAGAATTAAACCAAGTTTTAGCATCACCCTTTAATGAGAACGGAAATATCTTAAGGATATAATAGTAGCGAGACTTTTCATCATTATTAAACAGGGTGGCTATATCATTCAATTTAGTAAGATGTGCCACAACAGTTTCAGATTCATAGCCATAAAAAGGATCAGATTCAACCAAAGTAATTATCTCAGGATCAACAGAGAATTCATAATCCTTATCAGTAACAAAGATTGGTGAAGTAGCAAAAGCAGGGTCATATTTCATTCTAGCATTCAGAGATTGCTGCTTCCATTTAGCTAATAACTTCTTAAGATCATATCTATCATTGCAAGCAAGAATAGCTCTAGCAGCTTCTTCATCCATAACATAACCCTCTCGAACAACAGGCAATTCATATTTAGGGGGAGAACCTTCATCATCACTATCTTCAATAATATCATCTTCAATAATTTCATTCTCTCAAACCCTAGCAAGTTGTTCATCTAGAAATTCACCTAATGGCAAAGTAGTATCAAGCATAGAAGTAGTTTCATCATAAGTATCATGCATAGCAGAAGTGGCATCATCAATAACATGTGACATATCAGAATTCATAGCAGTAGCGGGTTTAGGTGTCGCAAGCTTACTCAAAACAGAAGGAGAATCAAGTGCAGAGCTAGATGGCAGTTCCTTACCTCCCCTCGTAGTTGAGGGAAAAATCTTAGTTCTTTCGTCTTTCAAGTTCCTCATAGTGATCAGCAGATATAAATCCCAAGTGACTCAAAGAATAGAGCTATGCTCCCCGACAACGGCGCCAGAAAATAGTCTTGATAACCCACAAGTATAGGGGATCGCAACAGTTTTCGAGGGTAGAATATTCAACCCAAATTTGTTGATTCGACACAAGGGGAGCCAAAGAATATTCTCAAGTATTAGCAGTTGAGTTGTCAATTCAACCACGCCTGGATAACTTAGTATCTACAGCAAAGTATTTAGTAGCAAAGTAGTATGATAGTAATGGTAACAGTGGCAAAAATAACAATAGCAGTTTTGTAGTAATTGTAACAGTAGCAACGGTAAAGTAAATAAGCAAAGCACAATATGTGAAAAGCTCATAGGCATTGGATCAGTGATGGATAATTATGTCGGATGCGAGTCCTCATGTAATAGTTATTGTTGACATGGATTTTGACCGAGATAAATAAATGTATAAACCACATAAAATATAGATTCAAAATAGCAAAAATCCATTTTATAATGAAGAGGATTAATTAAGAAAATCAACAAGTCAATCAACCAAGACATCAACGACTGGCAGCTCCAACTTTGTTGATGTACATTGCCAGAAAAAGTTGCAAGCCTTGCACCGGCCTAGTCCATCGCAATCTCCGGAGAGCACCATCCGCTGATACCGCCCTCATGGAGTCATCATTGTCGCGGGGGCCCTGCCGCGCGCAGCTCTGACTTCTCTGTCATAGCGAGAAACAAACATAGGCGCACCTATTGATGCACTGGACCTGGGGTGCAGGAGGACTACCCGTGACCAACTCTGCACGTCCACCCCAGGGAAAGCGCGAAGGAGAACTAGTCTTCAAGACAACGACCACAAGGGGAAAGCGACCCGGAACGACGCCATCGCCCGGCCCTGCTGCAGTAGCTCAAAAGGGCTTTCACCCAAAGACGAGCCTCGAAGATGGACAAGGCCGGAGAGTATCATGACGACCCGGCAGGAAGGAAGAACAACACCCACGGGCGCCGCGCCATCGGTGTTGGCCATCAAAATATCACAACATATTAACAAAGTATAATTGGTGACTAAAGAAAATTTAGCATCAATTAAATCTTTAGTTGGTACGAGCATGCTTTATGTGCTAATGCATGCAGGTTTGGCAGCGTACATGCATGAACGTATGGGGTGTGGCCCTCACAGCCAATCATTAATTTCTTTGAGCTCAACATAGTCCCATGCATATGCAAAATCTGCTCCGATTAAACAATCAGGAAAGAAGCCCATGCAAACGTTGTCCTACACAGAGGAGCCCATAGATAGACAACCATTAAACATTAAAATAACTAAGGGGCCGGCCGAGCCTAGCTGTGTTCCACGCCTAAAAAAACTCTCAAAATATCTGCATGCTTAAAGACTAGCACATCCACGGAAGGAAGCGAGAATCGTTCACTGGCGTAACCAGCCACGCGCCCACGTTTTGCCACGATCTGCACGATGGCGACGTGGCCAAATACAAAGCGTAGCACCCACGGAACGGAGAGGCAGCATGCGCACCCCCCTGCTACCCTATAAATATCAGGACGCCTGACTACTCTAGGGTCGGCCCTTAGATCGTTTTCTCCCACTGCTAGAATTACATACACACATACAACACATAAGAGCAAAGAGAGAAAGAAGAGGCAGGCGTGGTGCTTGCAGGAGGTTGAAGGTGAGATTCATGGTTCTCCCCTAGCCCCTGATTTGGCCATTGTGGTACAGATCAAGGAGCTTTCTTCTTCCTCCTCTCCCAAAACTCTAACCCTTGGTTCGGCCATCGTGGTACAAGTCAAGGGGCATGTTTTATCTTCCCAAAATTCTTGTTCTTGGTTTGGCCATCATGGTACAAATCAAGGAGCATGTTTCGTCTCCCAAATAATTCTTGCCCTTAGTCCAGCCATTGCGGTACAAACTAAGGTGCATGGTTTAATTTATCTCAAAATTTTGTCTTTGGTTTGGCCATTTTGGTACAGTCTAAAGAGCATGTTGCATCCATCCCAAATTTTTGTCCTTGGTTCGGTCATCGCGGTACAAACCAAGGAGCATGTTATATCTACCCCAAACTTTCGCCTTCGGCTCGGCCATCGCGGTACAAGTCAAGGAGCGTGCATGGTTCTTGTAAGCACGGTTCCTTTAAATGTTGCGTGCACTTCGGCCCATTGGTCTCCGTCTTGGTTCAGTCCCTTTAGCGATACAAGCCAATATGCACGCCTTGTTCCTTGGTTTGGTCTCTATACATGGATACAAATCAAGAGAGTGTCATAGGTGCGAAAACCTCATATAAAAATGCCTTAATTTGGTCATCATAGAAAAATGAATATTACTAAGTTGGAATGAAATTACGAACTCGCTAAACTGAACTCATGAGAATCTCTTGTTTGGCTACGCTACGGGCATTATGTGTCATGCAAGTTGTAATACAAACAAGAGCATAAAAATATATTCCCTCACTTGGTTACGCTGCACGCGGGCATTATCTTAATGCCATGCGGTGTTAGTAGTAATACGAGCAAGGCAAAACTTAATTAAAAAAATGTGTTCATGTTACACACCCAAAAAAAACCAAAATCATGCAAGATGAATTATAATACATGTTGCATCATAAAAAAACAATCTTACTTGGTTGCGCTACACATGGGCATTATCATAATGCTACACGGTGTTAATAGTAATACAAGTAAGAGAAAATTAAACAAAGTATTCATGCCACATATTTGGTCCAAAGTCAAATAAAATATGTCATGAAATGCTCCGATGCTATAAGAGCCTAAACTATTAGCATCATCACAAATGGATATCACAAACTCACTTTACTTGGGTCATGCTACACACTAGAGCCAATGAAATGGCGCTATGTGGAGTTAGTGCTAATACCATGTAAGGTACAAACATAAACAAAATAATAGATGTCATATGTATCATGCAAACACCATAATTGCTCCACAAACCTTTGCTTGGTTACGCTGCACGCGGGCATTATCTTAGTGCTACACGGTGTTAGTAGTAATACAGGTAAAGCAGAACTTAATAAAAAAATAGGTTCACTCCACATCTACATATGCATACAAAATTCATACAAAATACATGATCAGGCATATTTCATGTAGCCCACATAGGCTCTAAACTAACAAAAATATCATAAGAAAATTCCACTCGGGCCAGGCTTGATACTATCCGGACTCAGAGTCAACAAAATATGGCACATATAACATGCACCACAAAAAGGCATCAAGATTATGTCAGAAAACTTCAATCCGTTACGCTACACGGGGGCGCCACATCAGTGTCGCGCAGTGATAGTAGTAATGTGATGATGCAAAACTTATTAAAATTGGCATGTCACATATATACATGCCACCAAAACCAAAGAGGTCATATAAAAATCCTAAAGGAAAATACATACCCATATCCTATGTGCCAAATGTAGGATAAAACTATGCCTAGCCAAAATCAACCTGCATTCCGCATATAAATGAGGTTGAACACACACAAATGGTTGCATGCTAGGAAATATATTCCCAAACATCACACATAAAATCATAGAGGAGTACTTGCATGGAACCAAACTTCAAGCTCACCAAGCAGGAGTTCGTCGTCGACCGTGAGGAGGATCTCTCTTGTAGAATGTTGTAATAGGAATGTGATGCAATCCTATGTAATAGATATGTTGGAATTCTTAATAAGGGGTTTTCTCTTCAGAGATGTAATTAACAGAATTTTTATGTAAATGTAAGAGTTCTGGAAATAATGTACCTGCAATGTTTGATCTCTATTTCATTTATGCATTTATGCGCTTAAATTTATTTACTCTGTATCAATGACGTGGATGCGTATCTCACGCCCGCCATTTTCCCGTCGTCAGTTATAACCTAGGGTGACACAAAACTAGCTTCAGTTCATCAATGTAATGTAGGCATGTATTCTGAATATAGTCATACGTGCTTATGGAAAAGAACTTGCATGATATCTTTTGTCCTACCCTCCCGTGGCAGCGGGGTCCTAATGGAAACTAAGGGATATTAAGGCATCCTTTTAATAGAGTACCGGACCAAAGCATTAACACATAGTGAATACATGAACTCCTCAAACTATGGTCATCACCGAGAAGTATCCCGATTATTGTCACTTCTGGGTTGTCGGATAATAACACATAATAGGTGACTATAGACTTGCAAGATAGGATCAAGAACTCACATATATTCATGAAAACATAATAGGTTCAGATATGAAATCATGGCACTCGGGCCTTAGTGACAAGCATTAAGCATAGCAAAGTCATAGCAACATCAATCTCAGAACATAGTGGATACTAGGGATCGAACCCTAACAAAACTAACTTGATTACATGGTAAATCTCATCAAACCCATCACCGTCCAGCAAGCCTATGATGGAATTACTCACGCACGGCAGTGAGCATCATGAAATTGGTGATGGAGGATGGTTGATGATGACAACAACGACGAATCGCCCTCTCCGGAGCCCCGAATGGACTCTAGATCAGCCCTCCCGGGAGAGATTAGGGCTTGGCGGCAGCTCCGTATCGTAAAACGTGATGAAACTTTCTCTCTAATTTTTTTCTCCGTGAAAGCAAATATATAGAGTTGGAGTTGAGGTCGGTGGCCATCCAGGGGGCCTGTCGTGGTCTAAGACTGACAGTAGAAAGGGGGGTAGGTATGGAGAGGCAAGATCTTAGCTATGGTGAAGGTGTACACACGGGATTTACGAGTTCAGGCCCTTCTCGGAGGAAGTAACAACCCTATGTCTTGGTGCCCGGAGGCGGTCGACTAGATTATATGTGTGTGATGTTACAGGGGGTGCGAACCCTTATCTCAGAGGAGGGGGGTGGCTTATATAGAGTGCGCCAGGACCCCAGCCGTCCTCCATTACAAGGGGCTTAATGTACATAAAGTAGGGGCGTTACTGATAACGCCAACCTTAAGTGTTATTTATGACCTTAAAGACTACGGAGTGAATGCCTGACCATTGCAATGCTGAGTGACTCGTGCAAGAGGCTAGCTATATGCTAACTTCTAGGCAAATACAATAAATGCAAAGAAAGAGAAAGAGAGATGCTTAGAAAAAGTACTAATCTTATAGCCAAACTTATTGCCCGCCTTATGATACATCCATTTTGCATCATGATTTCCTACTGTTATTAATGAATCACTTGACTTCAGAAGAAACATATACAAAATAAATGAATTTAACATGTACTATAACTACTATATGTTATCTAAATCCATGAAACTAACAATGTAGAAGATTATGCACATGTTTGATTACTAACCTCAAGCAGATCAAGATCATTAGCGCAGATAGTGAGAATTAGAGTAGATAGCTTTGAGACCTTCTGTTGAGGGTACTCGTGAGATCAGAAGCTTGCCTATTCCTCTCTAGACATTTGTAGTGCCCAACAACCTATAACATTCAAAAAACGAAGATAGTCCATCAACATCTAACGCAATGACATGCATCTTCCAGTTTTGATGTCAATTTCTTTAACAAAAAAAAGCAGGAGGAGAGTTCATTACAATGAAAAAACAATATTTTGGAGAAATTACAATACAAGCAGAATAGCTGATATTAGTACTTTTAACAAAATCTCATTAGCGACTTCACTTCAAGGCAAGTACCATCTTTGTCACCATCAATAAATTAGAATAAATTGGATATCCCATGTGATTCAGCTGTTTTCAAAACATAGAGTTAACATTATAGTCTTGAAAATTCAACCTTATTTCATATCCTCCCTATGAATGGCATAATACATATTATACAACCATGGCTCTTGCTAGCATAAGAATTGATTAGAGATGTAACAACTATGAAAGATGTCATTGTCAATAACTACCAGATACAATTTTTTTATCATGCATGTGTGCATATACATGATAATGTTTTTCTTGGAAACAAAAATATAATAACTTGACAAGATCATAATTTTTAAGAGCATCATTTGTATGTCACCTCACACAGCGTGAGCACGAATATAAATAGTACTTGCCAGTTGTGACATTTTCCCATGTTTAGATCTTTGAAGTTAGCTACTTATCCATGGCGCACAGAGTAATTTTAAAACAAAAACTTGAAAATTGCATCTACCAACTGAATGGTTGATACTAAGGACGGATAAGATGGTATACATACTCGGGCATTTTGTCGCGCATCTAGCGTACATGCTACGACAAGAAGAGGTGAAGCAGAGCAATGTTTACCTAGAGGGATGAGGATCTCGAGAGCCCACTTCGGTTAGAGTAAGTACAATAATGGCTTATAACCCGCTTACATGGAATTAGGAGAGAGTCGTCGAAAAATAACCCACTTATATGGCATTTTCCCCTGTGTGAAGGAGAGAGACATCAAAAAAATGAGAAGAGCGGGCTCTCGTGCAAAGAAAGAGAAAGAGAGATGCTTAGAAAAAGTACTAATCTTATAGCCAAACTTATTGCCTGCCTTATAATACATCCATTTTGCATCATGATTTCCTACTGTTATTTATAATGTTTTTATGCATAATAATATTTTGGGAGTAATTCTAATGCCTTTTCTCTCATAATATGCAAAGTTTACACAAAGAGGGAGAATACCGGCAGCTGTTATTTATAAAGTTTATTCCTTTTTCCACCATTACTTTCACTTTCCATGGCTAACCATATCCACGGGTGCCCTTGATAACCCACAAGTATAGGGGATCGCAACAGTTTTTTAGGGTGGAGTATTCAACTCAAATTTATTGATTCGACACAAGGGGAACCAAAGAATATTCTCAAGTATTAGCAGTTGAGTTGTCAATTCAACGAAACCTGGATAACTTAGTATCTACAGCAAAGTATTTAGTAGCAAAGTAGTATGATAGTAATGGTAACAGTGGCAAAAGTAACGATAGCAGTTTTGTAGTAATTGTAACAGTAGCAACGGTAAAGTAAATAAGCAAAGCACAATATGTGAAAAGCTCGTAGGCATTGGATCAGTGATGGATAATTATGTCGGATGTGATTCCTCATGTAATAGTTATAACCTAGGGTGACACGGAACTAGCTCCAGTTCATCAATGTAATGTAGGCATGTATTCCGAATATAGTCATACATGCTTATGGAAAAGAACTTGCATGACATCTTTTGTCCTACCCTCCTGTGGCAGCGGGGTCCTAATGGAAACTAAGGGATATTAAGGCCTCCTTTTAATAGAGTACCGGACCAAAGCATTAACACATAGTGAATACATGAACTCCTCAAACTATGGTCATCACCGAGAAGTATCCCGATTATTGTCACTCCGGGGTTGTCGGATCATAACACACAATAGGTGAATATAGACTTGCAAGATAGGATCAAGAACTCACATATATTCATGAAAACATAATAGGTTCAGATCTAAAATCATGGCACTCGGGCCCTAGTGACAAGCCTTAAGCATAGCAAAGTCATAGCAACATCAATCTCAGAACATAGTGGATACTAGGGATCAAACCCTAACAAAACTAACTTGATTACGTAGTAAATCTCATCCAACCCATCACCGTCCAGCAAGCCTACGATGGAATTACTCACGCACGGCAGTGAGCATCGTAAAATTGGTGATGGAGTGATGACCCACAAGTATAGGGGATCTATCGTAGTCCTTTCGATAAGTAAGAGTGCCGAACCCAACGAGGAGCAGAAAGAAATGATAAGCGGTTTTCAGCAAGGTATTCTCTGCAAGTACTGAAATAAGTGGTAACAGATAGTTTTGTGATAAGATAAATCGTAACGAGCAACAAGTAACAAAAGTAAATAAAGTGCAGCAAGGTGCCCCAATCCTTTTTATAGCAAAGGACAAGCCTGGACAAACTCTTATAATAGGAAAAGCGCTCCCGAGGACACGTGGGAATATCGTCAAGCTAGTTTTCATCACACTCATATGATTCGCGTTCGGTACTTTGATAATTTGATATGTGGGTGGACCGGTGCTTGGGTGCTGTTCTTACTTGAACAAGCCTCCCACTTATGATTAACCTCTATTGCAAGCATCCGCAACTACAACAAAAGTATTAAGGTAAACCTAACCATAGCATGAAACATATGGATCCAAATCAGCCCCTTACGAAGCAACGCATAAACTAGGGTTTAAGCTTCTGTCACTCTAGCAACCCATCATCTACTTATTACTCCCCAATGCCTTCCTCTAGGCCCAAATAATGGTGAAGTGTTATGTAGTCGACGTTCACATAACACCACTAGAGTTTAGACAACATACATCTCATCAAAATATCGAACGAATACCAAATTCACATGACTACTAATAGCAAGACTTCTCCCTTGTCCTCAGGAACAAACGTAACTACTCACAAAGCATATTCATGTTCATAATAAGAGGGGTAATAATGTGCATAAAGGATCTGAACATATGATCTTCCACCAAATAAACCAACTAGCATCAACTACAAGGAGTAATCAACACTACTAGCAACCTACTAGCACCAATCCCGGACTTGGAGACAAGAATTGGATACAAGAGATGAACTAGGGTTTGGAGATGAGATGGTGCTGGTGAAGATGTTGATGGAGATTGCCCTCTCCTGATGAGAGGAGCGTTGGTGATGACGACGGTGATGATTTCCCCCTCCCGGAGGGAAGTGTCCCCAGCAGAACAGCTCTATCGGAGCCCTAGATTGGTTCCGCCAAGGTTTCGCCTCGTGGCGGTGGAGTCTCGTCCCGAAAGGTTGCCTCCTATTTTTTTCTCATCGAAAGACTTCATATAGGAGAAGACGGGCGTCGGAGAGCCACCAGGGGGCCCACGAGGTAGGGGGGTGCGCCCCCCGGGGGGGGGCACCCTCGTGAGCAGGGTGTGGGCCCCCTGGTCTTCATCTTTGGCGACGCTTTTTCTTTATTTATTTTAAGATATTCCATGGAGTTTCAGGACTTTTGGAGTTGCGCAGAATAGGCCTCCAATATTTGCTCCTTTTTCAGCCCAGAATTCCAGCTGTCGGCATTCTCCCTCTTCATGTAAACCTTGTAAAATAAGAGAGAATAGCCACAAGTATTGTGACATAACGTGAAATAACAACCCATAATGCAATAAATATTAATATAAAAGCATGATGCAAAATGGACGTATCAACTCCCAAGCTTAGACCTCGCTTGTCCTCAAGTGAAAAGCCGATAACAATAAATATGTCCTCATGTTTAGAGGTAGAGGCGTCGATAAAAATAAAATATGGACATGAAGGCATCATGATTATTTCCATAACAACAACATATATATATTTTGTCATATGATTACTTATGTTCAAGCGATGATCTTTTCACAAAGCAAAAAGTATGAATCAAAAACCTTATTGAGCACCAACAAATTATAACCTCAGTCATTGAAGCAATTGTAATTTATCATAACATCGGAAAGAGTCTATGTCAGAGCTTAAAAGCAAGTCCACATACTCAACTATCACTTAGTCCTTCATAATTGCTAACACTCACGCAATACTTGTGGTTACGAAGTTTTAATCGGACACAGAGAAAGATAGGGGCTTATAGTTTTGCCCCACAACCTTTTACCTCAAGGGTAATGTCAACAATAATAATTCATGCTCCCCTACATCCAATTAGATATATATATATATCATGTTCTTTCCAACATGCTGAGCTTGCCAAAGGATAAAATGAAAAAGGAAAGGTGAAGATCACCGTGACTCTTGCATAAGGTAGAGGATAGTAATAAAAGATAGGCCCTTCGCAGAGGGAAGCAGAGGTTGTCATGCGCATTTAGGGTTGATGCACAAAATCTTAATGCAAAAGAACGTCACTTTATATTGCCCATTGTATGTGGACCTTTATTATGCAGTCCGTCGCTTTTATTACGTCCACAACAAGTTCGTACAAAGCTTATTTTCTCCGCACTAATAAGTCATGCATATTTAGAGAGCAATTTTTATTGCTTGCACCAATGACAACTTACTTGAAGGATCTTACTCAATCCATAGGTAGATATGGTGGACTCTCATGGCAAAACTGGTTTAAGGGTATTTGGAAGCACAAGTAGTATTTCCACTTGGTGCTGAGAATTTGGCTAGAATGAGGGGGAAAGGCAAGCTCAACACGTTAGAGGATCCATGACAACATACTTTATCTCAGATGTAAGAAAACATAACTCATTATGTTGTCTTCCTTGTCCAACCTCAACTCTTTAGCATGTCATATTTTAATGAGTGCTCCCAATCATAAAATATGTCAATGATAATATATCTATATGTGAAACCTCTCTTTCCTTATTACTTCCTATTAATTGCAACAATGACCAAAGCTATATTTGCCAACTCCCAACAACCTTTAATCATCATACTCTTTCTATGTGAAGTCATTACTTTCAATAAGATTAATATGAACTTTTTGATTCTTTTCATTCTTTTTCTTCTATTTCACCCAGGATCATGGCAAAATAATCAAGCCCTTGACTCAACACTAATTTTTGTTATATAGCTCACGGACTCGATTACAAAGAAGGATTGTAAAGCAAAACTCAAAACTAGATCATGCCATGACTTTATTCTACTAAATCAAGATACTACTAAATAGATCGAACTAAGAAAAATGGTAAAGATAGGAGTTGTGATGGTGATACGATACCGGGGCGTCTCCCCCAAGCTTGGCAGTTGCCAAGGGGAGTGCCCATACCCATGTGATTATTTCTCCTTCTTTGCTGATGGAGGTGGTGATGAAGACGGTGGATAATCGCACATCGAGCGTAAAAGTTCCTCCAACTTGCGGATAATGCCCTTGAGCCCAGCAATATGATCCTTCAACAAAATATTCTCCTATGTAAGATACTTGTTCTGTATGCGGGCTAACTCAATCATCTTGAAAGCTTCAATCTCTGTTGGAGTGAAAAGGTTGGGTAAAGGTTGAGGGATGTCTTCTTCTTTCACCACCGGAGCTTGAACCTCCATGGCCTTCTTGATACTTTCATCCTTATTGATCTCTTCTGGTTCCTCTCTTTTCAACTCTATCTTCAATAGCCAAGCATCCTTGTCTTCGTTGCTGGAGGAGGAAGAAGTCATGGTGCTCTAAATATGCAACGTAAATAGCTCGAAACGAAAACAAAGGATATTTGCGTGATACGAGAGTCAAAACTTTCAGGAGTATATATAATGAATTTTTACCGACCAAAATATGTATCATGCAAGAAAACGGAGTCCGGAGGGCACACGAGGTGTTCACGAGGTAGGGGGGCGCGCCCAGGGGGGTAGGGCGCGCCCTCCACCCTCGTGGAGGCCTCGTGTCCTTCCGGGACTGCCACTTATTTTTCTATTTTTCTAAATATTCCAAAACGGAGAAATATTGCCTTAGGAATTGTTTTGGAGTCGGTTTACTTACCGTACCACATACCTATTCCTTTTCGGAGTCCAAAACGGGCTGGAAAGTGTCCCTTATATATTCCTCCGGGGTTACGGTTTCAATAATATTGGTTTCAACATTTATAGGATTACCTGAGATATAGTGTTTGATCCTTTGACCATTTACCACCTTCGGGTTTGTGCCTTCGAAGTTGTTGATTTTTATGGCACCGGAACGATAGACCTCCTCGATAACGTAGGGACCTTCCCATTTGGAGAGAAGTTTTCCTGCAAAAAATCTTAAATGAGAGTTGTATAGCAATACATAATCACCTATATTAAACTCATGCTTTTGTATCCTTTTGTCATGCCATCTTTTAACTTTTTCTTTAAACAACTTGGCATTTTCATAAGCTTGGGTTCTCCATTCATCAAGTGAGCTAATATCAAATAACCTCTTCTCACCGGCAAGTTTGAAATCATAGTTGAGCTCTTTAATAGCCCAATATGCCTTATGTTCTAGTTCGAGAGGTAAGTGACATGCTTTTCCATAAACCATTTTATACGGAGACATACCCATAGGATTCTTATATGCAGTTCTATAGGCCCATAATGCATCATCAAGTTTCTTGGACCAATTCTTTCTAGACCTATTAACAGTCTTTTGCAAAATTAATTTGAGCTCTCTATTGCTCAATTCTACTTGACCACTAGACTGCGGGTGATATGGAGATGCAATCCTATGATTAATGTCATATTTAGCAAGCATTTTACGGAAAGCACCATGAATAAAATGTGAACCACCATCAGTCATAAGATATCTAGGGACTCCAAACCTTGGAAAAATAACTTCCTTAAGCATTTTAATAGAAGTGTTATGATCAGCACTACTAGTTGGAATAGCTTCTACCCACTTAGTAACGTAATCAACAGCAACTAAAATATGTGTATATCCATTAGAGGCAGGAAAAGGTCCCATATAATCAAAGCCCCAAACATCAAATGGTTCAATAACAAGTGAATAATTCATAGGCATTTCTTGACGTCTACTAATATTACCAATTCTTTGACATTCATCGCAAGACAAAACAAACTTACGGGCATCCTTGAAGATAGTAGGCCAATAAAAACTAGATTGCAATACCTTATGTGCAGTTCTATCTCCAGCGTGGTGTCCTCCATAAGCTTCGGAGTGACACTTGTGTAGGATCTGTTCCTGTTCATGCTTAGGTACACAACGTCTAATAACACCATCTACTCCTTCTTTATAAAGATGTGGGTCATCCCAAAAGTAATGTCGCAAATCATAGAAAAACTTTTTCTTTTGTTGGTATGTGAAGCTAGGTGGTATAAATTTAGCGACAATATAATTAGCATAATCAGCATACCATGGAGTGCTACGAGAAGTGCTTATGACATTTAATTGCTCATCAGGGAAGCTATCATCAATAGGTAGTGGGTCATCAAGAACATTCTCTAACCTAGATAAGTTATCTGCAACGGGGTTCTCAGCTCCTTTTCTATCAACAATATGCAAATCAAATTCTTGCAGCAAGAGAACCCATCTAATAAGTCTAGGTTTTGCATCTTTCTTTTCCATAAGATATTTAATAGCAACATGATCAGTGTGAATAGTTACTTTAGAATCAACAATATAAGGTCTAAACTTATCACATGCAAACACAACTGCTAAAAGTTCCTTTTCGGTAGTAGCATAATTTCTTTGAGCATTGTCTAGAGTCTTACTAGCATAATGGATAACATTTAATTTCTTATCAACTCTTTGCCCTAGAACAACACCTACAGCATAATCACTAGCATCACACATAATTTCAAAGGGTAAATTCCAATCAGGTGGCTGAACAACAGGTGCAGAGACTAATGCTTTCTTAAGTATTTCAAATGCTTATACGCAATCATCATCAAAGACAAATGGTACATCTTTTTGTAATAAATTAGTTAGAGGCTGAGAAATTTTTGAGAAGTCCTTAATGAACCTCCTATAAAATCCGGCCTGACCAAGGAAACTTCTTATACCTTTGATGTCCTTGGGACATGGCATCTTTTCAATAGCATCAACCTTGGCTTTATCAACTTCAATACCTCTTTCAGAAACTTTGTGCCCCAAGACAATACCTTCATTAACCATAAAGTGGCACTTTTCCCAATTCAAGACAAGATTAGTTTCTTCACATCTCTGCAAAACTCGATCAAGATTGCTCAAGCAATCATCAAAGGAGGAACCATAGACGGAAAAATCATCCATGAAAACCTCACAAATTTTTTCACAGAAGTCAGAGAATATGGCCATCATGCATCTTTGAAAGGTAGCAGGTGCATTACATAAACCAAAAGGCATACGTCTATAAGCAAAAGTACCAAAAGGGCATGTAAAAGTAGTCTTTGATTGATCTTTAGACGACACAGGTATTTGAGAGAAACCAGAATAACCATCTAGAAAGCAATAATGTGTATGCTTGCATAATCTTTCTAGCATTTGATCAATAAAAGGTAAGGGGTAATGATCTTTCTTAGTAGCTTTATTTAACTTGCGGAAATCAATTACCATCCTATAACCTGTGATAATTCTTTGCGGAATCAATTCACCTTTATCATTAGGGACAACAGTAATACCTCCCTTCTTAGGGACATAATGGACATGACTTACCCACTAACTATCAGCAACGGGATAAACTATACCTGCCTCCAGAAGCTTGAGTATTTCTTTTTCTTACCACTTCTTTCATTTTAGGATTCAAACGTCATTGAGGATCACAAACTGGTTTGGCATCCGCTTCCAAATTTATTTTATGTTGACATAGAGTGGGACTAATGCCCTTAAGATCATCAAGTGTATATCCAATAGTGGCACGGTGCTTCTTCAGAGTTTTCAATAATCTTTCTTCTTCATGCTCTGAAAGTTAGCACGAATAATAACAGGATATATTTTCTTTTCATCAAGATAAGCATATTTAAGATTATCAGGCAATGGTTTGAGCTCAAACACGGGATCACCCTTGGGTGGAGGAGGATCCCCTAGAATATCAACAGGCAAATTGTGTTGCAGAATAGGTTCCTGTTTAAAGAATACCTCATCTATTTCCCTTCTTTCATTCATGAACATATCATTTTCATGGTCTAGCAAATATTGTTCTAAAGGATCACTAGGATGTACGGCAATAGAAGAAAGACCAATAATTTCATCTTTACTAGGCAATTCTTCCTCACGATGTTGTTTACTAAATTTAGAGAAATTAAACTCATGAACCATATCATCCAAGCCAATAGTAACAACATTCTTTTTGCAGTCTATCCTAGCATTAGCAGTATTCAAGAAGGGTCTACCAAATATAATGGGACAAAAGCTATCTTCTGGAGAACCAAGAACAAGAAAATCAGCGGGATATTTGGTTTTTCCACACAAGACTTCAACATCTCTAACAATTCCCATTGCAGATATAGTATCTCTCTTGGCAAGTTTAATTGTAACATCAATATCCTCTAACTCAACTGGTGCAATATCATGCATAATTTCTTCATACAAGGTAATAGGTATAACACTAGCACTAGCACCCATATCACATAAGCCATGATAACAATGATCTCCTATTTTAACAGAAATAACAGGCATGCCTACCACAGGTCTATGTTTATCTCTAGGACAAGGTTTAGCAATTCTAGCAGTTTCACCACAGACTTGAATAACATGCCCATCAATATTATCAGACAAGATATCTTTAAAAATAGCAATATTAGGTTCTACTTTGACTTGCTCAGGAGGTGTATAAGTTCTAATATTGCTTTTACGAACAACAGTTGAAGCTTTAACATGATCCTTCATTCTAACAGTCATAAGAAGTGGGAACAATAGGATCATTATAAGTGACAGTCTTTTCTTCAACTTTAATAGGTGCAACTACTTTTACTTATATGGGAGGATGATATTTAAACCACTTCTCCTTGGGGAGATCAACATAAGTAGCAAAAGATTCACAGAAAGAAGCTACTATCTCAGACTCAAGTCCATATTTAGTGCTAAACTTACGGAAAATATCAGTATCCATAAAAGATTTAACACAATCAAACTTAGATGTCATACCTGACTCCTTACCTTCGTCGAGGTCCCAATCTTCAGAGTTGCGTTTAATTCTATCCAATAAATTCCATCTGAATTCAATAGTCTTCATCATAAAAGAGCCAGCACAAGAAGTATCGAGCATGGTGCGATTGTTATCAGAAAGCCGAGCATAAAAACTTTGCATAATTACTTCTCTTGAGAGCTCATGATTGGGGCATGAATATAACATTGATTTAAGCCTCCCCCAAGCTTGAGCGATGCTTTCTCCTTCGCGAGGCCAAAAATTATATATATATAATTGCGATCATGATGAACAAGATGCATAGGGTAATACTTCTGATGAAATTCCAATTTCAATCTTTTATAGTTCCATGATCTCATATCATCACATAGCCTGTACCATATCAATGCGTCTCCCTTCAAAGATAAAGGGAAGGCCTTCTTCTTAACAACATCATCGGGTAGACCTGCAGGCTTCAATAGTCCACAAACTTCATCCACATAGCGTAGATGTTCATGAGGATGCTTTGTTCCATCTCCTGTAAAAGTGTTAGCTAGCAGTTTTTCCATCATACCCGAAGGAATTTCAAAAGGAGTTTCATTTTCAATAGGTTCAGTAGGTTGAGTAGGTTGAGGAGCAACTCTTTGCTCTACTGGACGAGGTGACGATACACCGAACAAGCCCCTCAGAGAATTACTTTCCATAGTAACAAGTGACAGAAAATTTCAACACACTAAATAAATTTTTCCTTACCAAATTCCACCTACCAATGGCGCTTCACTCCCCGGCAACGGTGCCAGAAAAGAGTCTTGATGACCCGCAAGTATAGGGGATCTATCGTAGTCCTTTTGGTAAGTAAGTGTGTCGAACCCAACGAGGAGCAGAAGGAAATGATAAGCGGTTTTCAGCAAGGTATTCTCTGCAAGTACTGAAATAAGTGGTAACAGATAGTTTTGTGATAAGATAAATCGTAACGAGCAACAAGTAACAAAAGTAAATAAAGTGCAGCAAGGTGGCCCAATCATTTTTATAGCAAAGGACAAGTCGGGACAAACTCTTATAATAGGAAAAGCACTCCCGAGGACACATGGGAATATCGTCAAGCTAGTTTTCATCATGCTCATATGATTCGCGTTCGGTACTTTGATAATTTGATATGTGGGTGGACCGGTGCTTGGGTGTTGTTCTTACTTGAACAAGACTCCCACTTATGATTAACCTCTATTGCAAGCATCCGCAACTACAACAAAAGTATTAAGGTAAACCTAACCATAGCATGAAACATATGGATCCAAATCAGCCCCTTACGAAGCAACGCATAAACTAGGGTTTAAGCTTCTGTCACTCTAGCAACCCATCATCTACTTATTACTTCCCAATGCCTTCCTCTAGGCCCAAATAATGGTGAAGTGTTATGTAGTCGACGTTCACATAACACTACTAGAGGTTAGACAACATACATCTCATCAAAATATCGAACGAATACCAAATTCACATGACTACTAATAGCAAGACTTCTCCCTTGTCCTTAGGAACAAACGTAACTACTCACAAAGCATATTCATGTTCATAATCAGAGGGGTAATAATGTGCATAAAGGATCTGAACATATGATCTTCCACCAAATAAACCAACTAGCATCAACTACAAGGAGTAATCAACACTACTAGCAACCTACTAGCACCAATCCCGGACATGGAGACAAGAATTGGATACAAGAGATGAACTAGGGTTTGGAGATGAGATGGTGCTGGTGAAGATGTTGATGGAGATTGCCCTCTCCCGATGAGAGGACCGTTGGTGATGATGATGGTGATGATTTCCCCCTCCCGGAGGGAAGTGTCCCCGGCAGAACAGCTCTACCGGAGCCCTAGATTGGTTCCGCCAAGGTTCCGCCTCGTGGCGGCGGAGTCTCGTCCCGAAAGGTTGCCTCCTATTTTTTTCTCATCGAAAAAGTTCATATAGGAGAAGATGGGCGTCAGAGAGCCACCAGGGGGCCCACGAGTTAGGGGGCGCGCCCCCCACCCTCGTGAGCTGGGTGTGGGCCCCCTGGTCTTCATCTTTGGCGATGATTTTTCTTTATTTATTTTAAGATATTCCGTGGAGTTTCAGGCTTTTGGAGTTGCGCAGAATAGGCCTCCAATATTTGCTCCTTTTCCAGCCCAGAATTCCAACTGCCGGCATTCTCCCTCTTCATGTAAACCTTGTAAAATAAGAGAGAATAGCCATAAGTATTGTGACATAATGTGAAATAACAACCCATAATGCAATAAATATTAATATAAAAGCATGATGCAAAATGGACGTATCATGGAGGATGGTTGATGATGACGACGGCGATGAATCCCCCTCTCCGAAGCCCTGAACAGACTCCAGATCAGCCCTCCCGAGAGAGATTAGGGCTTGGCGGCGGCTCCGTATCGTAAAACACGATGAAACTTTCTCTTTGATTTTTCTCTCCGCGAAAGCAAATATATAGAGTTGGAGTTGAGGTCGGTGGCCATCCAAGGGGCCCACGAGGCAAGGGGGCACGCCTGGGGGGAGGGGGCGCGCCCCTCACCCTCGTGGACAGGGTGTGGGCCCCCTGGCCTTGATTCTTTCGCCAGTATTTTTTATATTTTCCAAAAGTAATCTTCGTGTATTTTGAGGTCATTCCGAGAACTTTTGTTTCTGCAAAAAATAACACCATGGCAGTTTTGCTGAAAACAGCGTCAGTCCGGGTTAGTTTCATTCAAATCATGCAAGTTAGAGTGCAAAACAAGGGCAAAAGTGTTTCGAAAAGTAGATACATTGGAGACGTATCAACTCCCCCAAGCTTAAACCTTTGCTTGTCCTCAAGCAATTCAGTTGACAAACTGAAAGTGATAAAGAAAAACTTTTACAAACTCTATTTGCTGTTGTTGTTGTAAAATGTAAAGCCAGCATTCAAGTTTTCAGCTAAGATTATGAACTAACCATATTCACAATAACACTTAGGTCTCATGTTTACTTTAATGGCATAATCAAGTAGCGAGCAATAATAATAAAACTCGGATGACAACATTTTCTCAAAACAATCATAATATGATATAACAAGATGGTATCTCGCTAGCCCTTTCTGAGACCGCAAAACATAAATGCAGAGCACCTTTAAAGTTCAAGGACTGACTAAACATTGTAATTCATGGTAAAAGAGATCCAATCAAGTCGTACCCAATATAAACTAATAGTAATGCATGCAAATGATAGAGGTGCTCTCCAGCGGGTGCTTTTTAATAAGAGGGTGATGACTCAACATAAAAGTAAATAGATAGGCCCTTTGTAGAGGGAAGCAGGGATTTGTAGAGGTGCCAGAGCTCGATTTTAAAATAGAGATGAATAACATTTTCAGCGGTATACTTTCACTGTCAACGCAACAACTATGAGATCTCGATATCTTCCATGCTACATACATAATAGGCAGTTCCCAAATAGAATGGTAAAGTTTATACTCCCCCACCACCGACAAGCATAAATCCATGGCTTTCTCGAAACAACGAGTGCCTCCAACTAGCAACAGCCCTGGGGGAGTTTTGTTTAATTATTTAGATTTGCTTTGATCTTTTTGATCATGGGACTGGGCATCCCGGTTACCAGCCATATTCTCGTGAATGAGGAGTGGAGTCCACTCCTCTTGAGAATAACCCACCTAGCATGGAAGATACAGACAACCCTAGTTGAAACATGAGCTTCTCGAGCATACAAAACATAATTTCATTTGAAGGTTTGGAGGTTGGCACATACAAATTTACTTGGAACGACATGTAAATACCGCATATAGGAAGGCATGGTGGACTCACATGGAATAACTTTGGGGTTTATGGAGTTTGGATGCACAAGCAGTATTCCCACTTAGTACAGGTGAAGGCTAGAAAGAGACTGGGAAGCGACCAACTGAGAGAGAGACAATAGTCATGAACATGCATTAAAATTAATCAACACTGAGTGCAAGCATGAGTAGGATATAATCCACCATGAACATAACTATCGTGAAGGCTATGTTGATTTGTTTTCAACTACATGCATGAACATGTGCCAAGTCAAGTCACTCAAATTATTCAAAGGAGGATACCACCCTATCATACCACATCACAACCATTTTAATAGCATGTTGGCACGCAAGCTAAACCATTATAAGCTCCTAGCTAATTAAGCATGGCATAAGCAACTACAATCTCTAATTGTCATTGTAAACATGTTTATTCATAATAGGCTGAATCAGGAACGATGAACTCATCATATTTACAAAAAAAAGAGATCGAGTTCAAACTAGCTTCTCTCATCTCAATTAGTCCATCATATATCGTCATTATTGCCTTTCACTTGCATGAATGAACGGTGTGTATAATAATAATAGTGCACGTGCATTGGACTAAGCTGGAATCTGCAAACATTCAATTCAAGGGAGAAGACAAAGTAATATGGGCTCTAAGTTAAATCAACAACCATGCATATGAGAGCCACTAAACATTTTCATTATAGTCTTCTCCTCTCGACCCCCAAAGGAAAGAAAAGAAATAAAACTATTTACACGGGAAAGCTCCCAACAAGCAAAAGAAGAACGAGAAATATTTTTGGGTTTTCATTTTAATTCCTACTACAAGCATGGAAATTAAACTAACTAATTTTTTGGTTTTTCTTAAGGTTTATCAAACACACAAAAAGAAAGCTAGAAAAAAAATTAAACTAGCATGGATAATACAATGAAAAAGTATGAGCACCGACAACTAGAATAAGTGTGTGAACATGAATGTAATGTCGGTGAGAAATGCGTACTCCCCCAAGCTTAGGGTTTTGGCCTAAGTTGGTCTATTGCCATGGATAGCGGCTACTCTCCCCGGTGTATTGAGGAGTGTCATCAGGGTACCACTGGCTGGTGATTTGTTCCGGATCCCACTGATAAGATGATGGACGATAAGGGTCCAGTGGTGGTTCCGGCTCAGGCTCTGGAGCTGATGTCTGGCCTCGATGCGCATACACAGCCGTCGGCAGGACGAGGTAATGGCCTGTAGTTAAATCAAACAAAGAAGGCGCGGGCAGGGTAATAATCTCATTATGTTTGTTATTAAATCTCAGGTTATACAGAAGCATCTTATCATCATTGTCAACAATAAACTCATGCGCTACCATGCTCCTGTAATCTAAAAAGGTAAGAGGCAGTAGTGTCTCCTCCTTCTCATAATGCCTAATAGGTATCTCGAAATGTTTAGCAATGCGTGCAACATAGATGCCTCCAAAGATGGGGCCCTTTGTACAGTTCAGGCTTAATCGTTTAGTAATAACGACACCCATACTAAAAGTGTTATCACAAAATAAGGCATGGAACAGAATAATAATATCAGGAATACCGAGGTTTCCACAGTTTCCACGACCAATTAAGAATGGACTAGCAAATATGGCAAAGTAGCGTAAAACAGGAAAATGTATGCTAGTTATTCTCGCATCAGAAACCTTCCTCGATTCCCCTACAGTAATAGTGTCAATAAAACCATCCACATCTTTACGATGTGGTTGATCTAGGCTGCCCTCAAAGGGTATTCTACAAACCACGCAAAAATTACGTAATGACATTTCCTTAGCCTCATCATATAAATGAAAAGCTACTGAAGGAGGTGAATTCTTAGGATAATAGTAAAAGTTTTGCACGAAAGTATTAGTGAGTAAGAGATACTGTTCGATCCGGTCATGGAGGAAGTCGGTGAGGCCCGCATTATCAGCCAAAGAATAAAAGTCTTCATAAATCCTGACTGCTCTCAAGAAATTATCACAAGGCCATTCACATGGTCGTACTTCCGCTACACGAGGAAGATTATACTTGGCCTTTTGTTTCTCCTTAGCTTGTTTATCTTTGGAGCCTTGGCTAGAAGAGCCCCTCAATAATCTCCTCGTCATTTTCTGAAAATTTCTGAAATTTTTAGTAACTTCAAAATAAAAGTGAATCAAACTAAACAAGATTGATAGCAACTACTCCCATAAGTGCCTAGAGCCTATATCATGCATTAGAATTACTTGGGACCTCATAAATTTGACATGCAAGCTCAAGAACAGGGTCACCTAGGCAGCAAAAATTTGCAATGAATAAAGCACTAGAACAAAAACTAATTGGACCATTGGAGGAGTCACATACCAAGGAACAATCTCCCAAAGCAGTTTTGTGAATGGGGCTTTGAGCAAGGAGATCGAAAATCGTAGCAAAATGAGCTAGATGGGGATTTTTTGGGAGGAAGATGGAGTGTGTGGGTGTAGGAATAAGTGGAGGGGGGCCACCATGGGCCCACGAGGCAGGGGGGTGCCTAGTCAGAGTGGGCGCGCCCTGGACCCTCGTGGCTAGGTGCTTGCCCCCCTGCTGTGTTCACAGTGCCTAAAATCCTCAAATATTCCATAAAAAATCATACTAAATTTGAAGGGCATTTGGAGAACTTTTATTTTCGGGATATTTTTTATTGCATGGATAATTCAGAAAATAGACAGATAATACTATTTTTGCTTTATTTATTCTAAATAACAGAAAGTAAAAGGAGGGTACAAAAGGTTGTGCCTTCTAGTTTCATCCATCTCATGATCATCAAAAGGAATCCACTAACAAGGTTGATCAAGTCTTGTTAACAAACTCATTCCAATAACATGGAACCAGAGAAATTTCGAATAACACTAGGTTACCTCAACGGGGATATGCACATCCCCAATAATAATAATATCATATTTTTTCTTGACAGTAGGAAGAGGAAATTCAAAACCACCAATAATGATGGTTGGAATTTTTCCAATAGAATTGATGCTATGAACTTGAGGTTGTTTCCTCAGAAAGTGTACCGTATGCTCATTACCATTAACATGAAAAGTGACATTGCCTTTGTTGCATTCAATAACAGCCCCTGCAATATTCAAAAAGGGTCTACCAAGGATAATCGACATACTATCGTCCTCGGGAATATCAAGAATAACAAAGTCCATTAAGATAGTGACATTTGCAACCACAACAGGCACATCCTCAGAAATACCGACAGGTATAGCAATTGATTTATCAGCCATTTGCAAAGATATTTCAGTAGGTGTCAACTTATTCAATTCAAGTCTACGATACAAAGAGAGAGGCATAACACTTACATCAGCTCCAGGATCACATAAAGCAGTTTTAACATAGTTTCTTTTAATGGAGCATGGTATAGTTGGTACTCCTGGATCTCCAAGTTTCTTAGGTATTCCACCCTTAAAATTATAATTAGCAAGCATGGTGGAAATTCCAGCTTCCGGTATCTTTCTTTTATTTGTAATGATATCCTTCATGTATTTAGCATAAGGATCCACTTTAAGCATGTTAGTGAAGTGCATACGTAAGAAGATAGGTCTAATCATTTCAGCAAAGCGCTCAAAATCATCATCATCCTTTTTCTTGGATGGTTTAGGAGGAAAAGGCATGGGTTTCTGAACCCATGGTTCTCTTTCTTTACCGTGCTTCCTAGCAACAAAGTCTCTCTTATCATAACGTTGATTCTTTGATTGTGGGTTATCAAGATCAACAACAGGCTCAGTCTCTTCATCATTGTTATTGCTAGGTTGAGCATCAACATGAACATTATCATTAACATTATCACTAGGTTCATGTTCATCACCAGATTGTGTTTCAGCATCGAAAATAGAAATATCATTGGGATTCTCAGGTGTGTCTACAACAGGTTCACTAGAAGCATGCAAAGTCCTATCATATTTCTTTTTCTTCTTTCTAGAAGGACTGGGTGCATCTACATTATTTCTCTGAGAATCTTGTTCAACTCTCTTAGGGTAGCCTTCAGGATACAAAAGTTCCCGAGTCATTCTACCAGTTCTAGTAGCCACTATAATAGCAAAGTCATGTTTATTATTTAATTCATTGAGCAAATCACTTTGAGCTTTAAGTACTTGCTCCGCTTGAGTGGTAACCATAGAAGCATATTTGCTAATGAGTTTAAGTTCACCTTTAACTCTAGCCATATAATCACTCAAGCGTCCAATCATGTGAGCATTACTCTTTAATTATCTACCAACATAAGAATTAAAACTTTGTTGTCTAGCCATAAAGTCACCAAATTCATCCAAACATTGGTTAGGAAATTTAGTAGACGGGATTTCAACTTTATCATATCTATAGAGAGAATTTACCTTTACTACCTCTGTCGGGTTATCAAGACAATGTGTTTCTTCAATAGGTGGTATATTAAGACCATGTATTTCTTCAATAGGAGGTAAATTCTTAACATCTTTAGCTTTAATACCTTTTTCTTTCATAGATTTCTTTGCCTCTTGCATATCTTCGGGACTGAGAAATAGAACACCCCTCTTCTTTGGAGTTGGTTTAGGAATAGGTTCCGGAGTTGGCTCAATTGGCTCAGGAATTGGCTCAGGAAGAGTCCAATTATTTTCATTAGTCAACATATTATTCAATAGCAATTCAGCTTGGTCGACTGTTCTTTCCCCGAAAACACAACTAGTACAACTATCCAAGTGGTCCTTGGAAGCATCGGTTAGTCCATTATATAAGATATCAAGTATTTCATTTTTCTTAAGAGGATGATCACGCAAAGCATTAAGTAATCGGAGAAGCCTCCCCCAAGCTTGTGGGAGACTCTCTTCTTCGATTTGCACAAAATTATATACTTCCCGCAAGGCAGCTTGTTTCTTATGAGCAGGGATATATTTAGCATAGAAGTAATAAATCATATCCTGGGGACTACGCACACAACCAGGATCAAGAGAATTAAACCAAGTTTTAGCATCACCCTTTAATGAGAACGGAAATATCTTAAGGATATAATAGTAGCGAGACTTTTCATCATTATTAAACAGGGTGGCTATATCATTCAATTTAGTAAGATGTGCCACAACAGTTTCAGATTCATAGCCATAAAAAGGATCAGATTCAACCAAAGTAATTATCTCAGGATCAACAGAGAATTCATAATCCTTATCAGTAACAAAGATTGGTGAAGTAGCAAAAGCAGGGTCATATTTCATTCTAGCATTCAGAGATTGCTGCTTCCATTTAGCTAATAACTTCTTAAGATCATATCTATCATTGCAAGCAAGAATAGCTCTAGCAGCTTCTTCATCCATAACATAACCCTCTCGAACAACAGGCAATTCATATTTAGGGGGAGAACCTTCATCATCACTATCTTCAATAATATCATCTTCAATAATTTCATTCTCTCAAACCCTAGCAAGTTGTTCATCTAGAAATTCACCTAATGGCAAAGTAGTATCAAGCATAGAAGTAGTTTCATCATAAGTATCATGCATAGCAGAAGTGGCATCATCAATAACATGTGACATATCAGAATTCATAGCAGTAGCGGGTTTAGGTGTCGCAAGCTTACTCAAAACAGAAGGAGAATCAAGTGCAGAGCTAGATGGCAGTTCCTTACCTCCCCTCGTAGTTGAGGGAAAAATCTTAGTTCTTTCGTCTTTCAAGTTCCTCATAGTGATCAGCAGATATAAATCCCAAGTGACTCAAAGAATAGAGCTATGCTCCCCGACAACGGTGCCAGAAAATAGTCTTGATAACCCACAAGTATAGGGGATCGCAACAGTTTTCGAGGGTAGAATATTCAACCCAAATTTGTTGATTCGACACAAGGGGAGCCAAAGAATATTTTCAAGTATTAGCAGTTGAGTTGTCAATTCAACCACGCCTGGATAACTTAGTATCTACAGCAAAGTATTTAGTAGCAAAGTAGTATGATAGTAATGGTAACAGTGGCAAAAGTAACAATAGCAGTTTTGTAGTAATTGTAACAGTAGCAACGGTAAAGTAAATAAGCAAAGCACAATATGTGAAAAGCTCGTAGGCATTGGATCAGTGATGGATAATGAGCAAGGGTCTTCGCATTTGACTCGACGAGTGCGAAGGGTAAGGAAGCTAGCCGAGCCTAGGAGGATTCGCTTAGGTAGCTGGAACATAGGGTCTCTGACAGGGAAGCTTCGGGAGCTAGTTGATGCAGCAGTGAGGAGAGGTGTTGATATCCTTTGCGTCCAAGAAACCAAATGGAGAGGACAGAAGGCGAAGGAGGTGGAGGATACCGGCTTCAAGCTGTGGTACACGGGGACGGCTGCAAACAGAAATGGCGTAGGCATCTTGATCAACAAGAGCCTCAAGTATGGAGTGGTAGACGTCAGGAGACGTGGGGACCGGATTATCCTGGTCAAGCTGGTAGCTGAGGACTTGGTTCTCAATGTTATCAGCGCATATGCCCCGCAAGTAGGCCACAATGAGAACACCAAGAGGGAGTTCTGGGAAGGCTTGGGAGACATGGTTAGGAGTGTACCGATTGGTGAGAAGCTCTTCATAGGAGGAGACCTCAATGGCCACGTGGGTACATCTAACACAGGTTTTGAAGGGGCGCATGGGGGCTTTGGCTATGGCATCAGGAATCAAGAAGGAGAAGATGTCTTAAGCTTTGCTCTAGCCTACAACATGATTGTAGCTAACACCCTCTTTAGAAAGAGAGAATCACATCTGGTGACTTTTAGTAGTGGCCAACACTCTAGCCAGATTGATTTCATCCTCTCGAGAAGAGAAGATAGGCGTGCGTGCCTAGACTGTAAGGTGATACCTGGGGAGAGTGTTGTACCCCAGCATAAGCTGGTGGTTGCTGACTTCCGCTTTCGGATTCGTGTCCAGCGGGATAAGCGTGCCAAGGTCGCTAGAACGAAGTGGTGGAAGCTCAAGGGGGAGGTAGCTCAGGTGTTCAAGGAGAGGGTATTTAAGGAGGGACCTTGGGAGGAAGGAGGGGATGCGGACAATGTGTGGATGAAGATGGCGACTTGCATTCGTAAGGTGGCCTCGGAGGAGTTTGGAGTGTCCAGGGGAAGGAGAAGCGAAGATAAGGATACCTGGTGGTGGAATGATGATGTCCAGAAGGCGCTTAAAGAGAAGAAAGATTGCTTCAGACGCCTATACCTGGATAGGAGTGCAGACAACATAGAGAAGTACAAGATGGCGAAGAAGGCCACAAAGCGAGCTGTTGGTGAAGCAAGGGGTCGGGCATATGAGGACCTCTACCAACGGTTAGGCACGAAGGAAGGTGAAAGGGACATCTATAAGATGGCTAAGATCCGGGAGAGGAAGACGAGGGATATTGGCCAAGTCAAATGCATCAAGGACGGAGCAGGCCAACTCTTGGTGAAGGACGAAGAGATTAAGCAGAGATGGAGGGAGTACTTCGACAAGCTGTTCAATGGGGAGAATGAGAGTTCTACCATTGAACTAAATGACTCCTTTGATGAGACCAGCATGCGTTTTGTGCGGCGCATCCAGGAGTCTGAGGTGAAGGAGGCTTTAAAAAGGATGAAAGGAGGCAAGGCGATGGGCCCTGATTGTATCCCCATTGAGGTGTGGAAAGGTCTTGGGGACATAGCGATAGTATGGCTAACCAAGCTTTTCAACCTCATTTTTCGGGCAAACAAGATGCCAGAAGAATGGAGACGGAGTATATTAGTACCAATCTTCAAGAACAAGGGGGATGTTCAGAGTTGTACTAATTACCGTGGAATTAAGCTGATGAGCCATACAATGAAGCTATGGGAGAGAGTCATTGAGCACCGCTTAAGAAGAATGACAAGCGTGACCAAAAATCAGTTTGGTTTCATGCCTGGGAGGTCGACCATGGAAGCTATTTTCTTGGTACGACAACTTATGGAGAGATATAGGGAGCATAAGAAGGACTTGCATATG
The DNA here is from genome assembly GCF_002162155.2 of Triticum dicoccoides. Taxonomy (NCBI): domain Eukaryota; kingdom Viridiplantae; phylum Streptophyta; class Magnoliopsida; order Poales; family Poaceae; genus Triticum; species Triticum dicoccoides. Next base: position 490,697,914 of record NC_041385.1, read on the forward strand.
GTGTTCATTGACTTGGAGAAGGCCTATGATAAGATACCGCGGAATGTCATGTGGTGGGCCTTGGAGAAACACAAAGTCCCAGCAAAGTACATTACCCTCATCAAGGACATGTACAATAATGTTGTGACAAGTGTTCGAACAAGTGATGTCGACACCGATGACTTCCCGATTAAGATAGGACTGCACTAGGGGTCAGCTTTGAGCCCTTATCTTTTTGCATTGGTGATGGATGAGGTCACAAGGGGTATACAAGGAGATATCCCATGGTGTATGCTCTTTGCGGATGATGTGGTGCTAGTTGACGGTAGTCGGACGGGGGTAAATAGGAAGTTAGAGTTATGGAGACAAACCTTGGAATCGAAAGGGTTTAGTCTTAGTAGAACTAAAACCGAGTACATGATGTGCGGTTTCAGTACTACTAGCTGTGAGGAGGAGGAGGTTAGCCTTGATGGCCAGGTGGTACCTCGGAAGGACACCTTTCGGTATTTGGGGTCAATGTTGCAGGAGGATGGGGGTATTGATGAAGATGTGAACCATCGAATCAAAGCCGGATGGATGAAGTGGCGCCAAGCTTCTGGCATTCTCTGTGACAAGAGAGTGCCACAAAAGCTAAAAGGCAAGTTCTACAGGACGGCGGTTCGACCCGCAATGTTGTATGGCGCGGAGTGTTGGCCGACTAAAAGGCGACATGTTCAACAATTAGGTGTGGCGGAGATGCGTATGTTGAGATGGATGTGTGGCCACACGAGGAAGGATCGAGTCCGGAATGATGATATACGAGATAGAGTTGGGGTAGCACCAATTGAGGAGAAGCTTGTCCAACATCGTTTGAGATGGTTTGGGCATATTCAGCACAGGCCTCCAGAAGCTCTAGTGCATAGCGGACGGCTAAAGCGTGCGGAGAATGTCAAGAGAGGGCGGGGTCGACCGATTTTGACATGGGAGGAGTCCGTTAAGAGAGACCTGAAGGATTGGAGTATCGACAAAGAGCTAGCTATGGACAGGGGTGCGTGGAAGCTTGCTATCCATGTGCCAGAGCCATGAGTTGGTTGCGAGATCTTATGGGTTTCACCTCTAGCCTACCCCAACTTGTTTGGGACTAAAGGCTTTGTTGTTGTTGTTTGTTGTTGTTGCGAGTCCTCATGTAATAGTTATAGTTGACATGGATTTTGACCGAGATAAATAAATGTATAAACCACATAAAATATAGATTCAAAATAGCAAAAATCCGTTTTATAATGAAGAGGATTAATTAAGAAAATCAACAAGTCAATCAACCAAGACATCAACGACTGGCAGCTCCAACTTTGTTGATGTACATTGCCAGAAAAAGTTGCAAGCCTCGCACCGGCCTAGTCCATCGCAATCTCCGGAGAGCACCATCCGCTGATACCGCCCTCATGGAGTCATCATTGTCGCGGAGGACCTGCCGCGCGCAGCTCTGACTTCTCTGTCATAGCGAGAAACAAACATAGGCGCACCTATTGATGCACTGGACCTGGGGTGCAGGAGGACTACCCGTGACCAACTCTGCACGTCCACCCCAGAGAAAGCGCGTAGGAGAACTAGTCTTCAAGACAACGACCACAAGGGGAAAGCGACCCGGGAACGACGCCATCGCCCGGCCCTGCTGCAGTAGCTCAAAAGGGCTTTCACCCAAAGACGAGCCTCGAAGATGGACAAGGCCGGAGAGTATCATGACGACCCGGCAGGAAGGAAGAACAACACCCACGGGCGCCGCGCCGTCGGTGTTGGCCATCAAAATATCACAACATATTAACAAAATATAATTGGTGACTAAAGAAAATTTAGCATCAATTAAATCTTTAGTTGGTACGAGCATGCGTTATGTGCTAATGCATGCATGTTCGGCAGCGTACATGCATGAACGTATGGGGTGTGGCCCTCACAGCCAATCATTAATTTCTTTGAGCTCAACATAGTCCCATGCATATGCAAAATCTGCTCCGATTAAACAATCAGGAAAGAAGCCCATGCAAACGTTGTCCTACACAGAGGAGCCCATAGATAGACAACCATTAAACATTAAAATAACTAAGGGGCCGGCCGAGCCTAGCTGTGTTCCACGCCTAAAAAAACTCTCAAAATATCTGCATGCTTAAAGACTAGCACATCCACGGAAGGAAGCGAGAATCATTCACTGGCGTAACCAGCCACGCGCCCACGTTTTGCCACGATCTGCACGATGGCGACGTGGCCAAATACAAAGCGCAGCACCCACGGAACGGAGAGGCAGCATGCGCACCCCCCTGCTCCCCTATAAATATCAGGACGCCTGACTGCTCTAGGGTCGGCCCTTAGATCGTTTTCTCCCACTGCTAGAATTACATACACACATACAATGCATAAGAGCAAAGAGAGAAAGAAGAGGCAGGCGTGGTGCTTGCAGGAGGTTGAAGGTGAGATTCATGGTTCTCCCCTAGCCCCTGATTTGGCCATTATGGTACAGATCAAGGAGCTTTCTTCTTCCTCCTCTCCCAAAACTCTAACCCTTGGTTCGGCCATCGTGGTACAAGTCAAGGGGCATGTTTTATCTTCCCAAAATTCTTGTTCTTGGTTTGGCCATCATGGTACAAATCAAGGAGCATGTTTCGTCTCCCAAATAATTCTTGCCCTTAGTCCAGCCATTGCGGTACAAACTAAGGTGCATGGTTTAATTTATCTCAAAATTTTGTCTTTGGTTTGGCCATTTTGGTACAGTCTAAAGAGCATGTTGCATCCATCCCAAATTTTTGTCCTTGGTTCGGCCATCGCGGTACAAAGCAAGGAGCATGTTATATCTACCCCAAACTTTCGTCTTCGGCTCGGCCATCGCGGTACAAGTCAAGGAGCGTGCATGGTTCTTGTAAGCACGGTTCCTTTAAATGTTGCGTGCACTTCGGCCCATTAGTCTCCGTCTTGGTTCAGTCCCTTTAGCGATACAAGCCAATATGCACGCCTTGTTCCTTGGTTTGGTCTCTATACATGGATACAAATCAAGAGAGTGTCATAGGTGCGAAAACCTCATATAAAAATGCCTTAATTTGGTCATCATAGAAAAATGAGTATTACTAAGTTGGAATGAAATTACGAACTCGCTAAACTAAACTCATGATAATCTCTTGTTTGGCTACGCTATGGGCATTATGTGTCATGCAAGTTGTAATACAAACAAGAGCATAAAAATATATTCCCTCACTTGGTTACGCTGCACGCGGGCATTATCTTAATGCCATGCGGTGTTAGTAGTAATACGAGCAAGGCAAAACTTAATTAAAAAAATGTGTTCATGTTACACACCCAAAAAAACCAAAATCATGCAAGATGAATTATAATACATGTTGCATCATAAAAAAACAATCTTACTTGGTTGCGCTACACATGGGCATTATCATAATGCTACACGGTGTTAATAGTAATACAAGTAAGAGAAAATTAAACAAAGTATTCATGCCACATATTTGGTCCAAAGTCAAATAAAATATGTCATGAAATGCTCCGATGCTATAAGAGCCTAAACTATTAGCATCATCACAAATGGATATCACAAACTCACTTTACTTGGGTCATGCTACACACTAGAGCCAATGAAATGGCGCTATGTGGAGTTAGTGCTAATACCATGTAAGGTACAAACATAAACAAAATGATAGATGTCATATGTATCATGCAAACACCATAATTGCTCCACAAACCTTTGCTTGGTTACGCTGCACGCGGGCATTATCTTAGTGCTACACGGTGTTAGTACTAATACAGGTAAAGCAGAACTTAATAAAAAAAAATAGGTTCACTCCACATCTACATATGCATACAAAATTCATACAAAATACATGATCAGGCATATTTCATGTAGCCCACATAGGCTCTAAACTAACAAAAATATCATAAGAAAATTCCACTCGGGCCAGGCTTGATACTATCCGGACTCAGAGTCAACAAAATATGGCACATATAACATGCACCATAAAAAAGCATCAAGATTGTGTCAGAAAACTTCAATCCGTTACGCTACACGGGGGCGCCACATCAGTGTCGCGCAGTGATAGTAGTAATGTGATGATGCAAAACTTATTAAAATTGGCATGTCACATATATACATGCCACCAAAACCAAAGAGGTCATATAAAAATCCTAAAGGAAAATACATACCCATATCCTATGTGCCAAATGTAGGATAAAACTATGCCTAGCCAAAATCAACCTGCATTCCGCATATAAATGAGGTTGAACACACACAAATGGTTGCATGCTAGGAAATATATTCCCAAACATCACACATAAAATCATAGAGGAGTACTTGCATGGAACCAAACTTCAAGCTCACCAAGCAGGAGTTCGTCGTCGACCGTGAGGAGGATCTCTCTTGTAGAATGTTGTAATAGGAATGTGATGCAATCCTATGTAATAGATATGTTGGAATTCTTAATAAGGGGTTTTCTCTTCAGAGATGTAATTAACAGAATTTTTATGTAAATGTAAGAGTTCTAGAAATAATGTACCTGCAATGTTTGATCTCTATTTCATTTATGCATTTATGCGCTTAAATTTATTTACTCTGTATCAATGACGTGGACGCGTATCTCACGCCCGCTATTTTCCCGTCGTCAGTTATAACCTAGGGTGACACAAAACTAGCTTCAGTTCATCAATGTAATGTAGGCATGTATTCTGAATATAGTCATACGTGCTTATGGAAAAGAACTTGCATGATATCTTTTGTCCTACCCTCCCGTGGTAGCGGGGTCCTAATGGAAACTAAGGGATATTAAGGCATCCTTTTAATAGAGTACCGGACCAAAGCATTAACACGTAGTGAATACATGAACTCCTCAAACTATGGTCATCACCGAGAAGTATCCCGATTATTGTCACTTCGGGGTTGTCGGATAATAACACATAATAGGTGACTATAGACTTGCAAGATAGGATCAAGAACTCACATATATTCATGAAAACATAATAGGTTCAGATATGAAATCATGGCACTCGGGCCTTAGTGACAAGCATTAAGCATAGCAAAGTCATAGCAACATCAATCTCAGAACATAGTGGATACTAGGGATCAAACCCTAACAAAACTAACTTGATTACATGGTAAATCTCATCAAACCCATCACCGTCCAGCAAGCCTATGATGGAATTACTCACGCACGGCAGTGAGCATCATGAAATTGGTGATGGAGGATGGTTGATGATGACAACAACGACGAATCGCCCTCTCCGGAGCCCCGAATGGACTCCAGATCAGCCCTCCCGGGAGAGATTAGGGCTTGGCGGCGGCTCCGTATCGTAAAACGCGATGAAACTTTCTCTCTATTTTTTTTCTCCGTGAAAGCAAATATATAGAGTTGGAGTTGAGGTCGGTGGCCATCCAGGGGGCCTGTCGTGGTCTAAGACTGACAGTAGAAAGGGGGTAGGTATGGAGAGGCAAGATCTTAGCTATGGTGAAGGTGTACAAACGGGATTTACGAGTTCAGGCCCTTCTCGGAGGAAGTAACAACCCTACGTCTTGGTGCCCGGAGGCGGTCGACTAGATTATATGTGTGTGATGTTACAGGGGGTGCGAACCCTTGTCTCAGAGGAGGGGGGTGGCTTATATAGAGTGCGCCAGGACCCCAGCCGTCCTCCATTACAAGGGGCTTAATGTACATAAAGTAGGGGCGTTACTGATAACGCCAGCCTTAAGTGTTATTTATGACCTTAAAGACTACGGAGTGAATGCCTGACCGTTGCAATGCTGAGTGATTCCTGACCTTTGGTGGGTCGAGTGATTCCTTGCATGGTCTAGTGGCAATAGGTAGGGGGTCACCCGACTGATATGACTGGTCGAGTGGATTGCACTCGACATCTTTGACTGGGGGTCTCTTGTTGCCTCTTGGACTTCTTATCTTCCAGGGTAGTGACCTTGGGTAGGACGTATGGGTCAGGCCCATGACCCTACCCCAGGTCTGTATCCTCATCAGTAGCCCCCGAATGGATTAAGGTTCAAGTGGAAAGTAGCTTGAAGTTGAACTTGTTCTGAGCTTTGCACCTCGCGAGCGTTTTCTGCAAGATGGAAAACTCACGTTGGTACTTCAGCGTCGATTCAGTCGCCGTGATCCATTCAGAAAGTTACCGACTGAACTTATAGCACCATCTGTCGAGTGTTGTCTTGGAGTGCAAAAATTCTTGGCGCGATTGATTGCAGTGTATCCCGGATTTCACGGGATATGAAATTTCGGGGAAGCGCGCGAGACGGGGTGCGCCGAAGTAGGCAGAGCAGATAAACAGTGGTGTCTCGATTTCCGCGTCGCCTTTTTCACCATGTACGACGTGCTCGACTGTTGTTGGATTTGACAGGATCGCTTGGTCCCATGCGTCAGCCACTCGGAAGCAGCCCTTTATAAGGCGACAGTGCCGAGGCGTCTGCACTATGCACGCCTGTTTCTCTTTCTTCTTCCTCTGCTTCTCCACTGCATCCAGCTCTTCTGCTCTCGACGCCGCCGCTCTGCCACCATGGTGAAGGACAAGACGGCAGTGCTGGAGCACTTGAAGAAGGCGACGGGGGCGGCGAAAGGCAAGAAGCAGAACCGTGGGTCGTCATCGCATGCGGGGATACCGCCAGGCTTGATCCAGGGTGATTGGATCCGGTCTTTGCTCCGGTAAGAAGATCTGGACGAGCTGGCGGAGTCTGGACTGATCGCCAAGGGTGCGGCAAGGCTGCCTGAGGGGGAGATGGAGCCGCAGCCTCGACCGGGTGAGTGTGTACTGCTCGCCACCCACGTCGACCGGGGATTTTTGCTCCCTCCGCACCCCTTCTTCTGGAGCTTCCTGAACTTCTTCGGTGCTCAACTCCACAATTTCTCTCCCAACACCATTACGTACTTGGCCGCGTTCGTGTCTATGTGTGAAAACTTTTTGGGGTGTCGACCGCACTGGGGTCTTTTCAAACATATCTTCACCATCCGTTCCCAGTCGGTAAAGAAAGCAAAAACAAGTGACTCGAAAACCCATGTCATCCAGATGTGTGGGGGTTTGGGTATCCAGAAGAGGCATAGGAGTTCTTTCCCTGCTATGACTCTCCCTGAATCGGTTAGAGGCTGGCAATCGACTTGGTTCTACTGCCAGGACGTCGCAACTCCAGGTCAGTCGACTGGCCTTCCCCACTTCACATTTGACCGTGTCCAGACTCCTTCTCCACTGCAAGTGACTGCTGCTGAGAACATGGAGACGAAGATGTTGGTTGAGAAAGTGGTCCAACTGATTAATGAGGGTGTCACTGGCCTGGACCTGCTAGAAGTGTTCCTCAGTCGACGCATCCAGCCTCTTCAGGCTCGTGACCATCCTATGTGGCTGTACTCCGGATCTAACGACACCGCTCGGGTCCATCCAGAGGAAGTGCCACCCAAGACCATGGCCATGTGGTTGAAGAGCATCACCGGCAACCAGGACAACCCCAGAGGAGCCAGGCGAGTCATCCCCTTCAGCAACGACAATCAGCCCGACAAGGTAGGCTCTTTACTCCGACTGTCTTGCATATATGTTCCGACTGTACTTGATCTCGACTGACTTTTAGTCGACTTTTTGTCCTGTAGGTTTTCACTAAGATGTATTCGATGCCCAACGGCGAACAAGCGCTGGAGCAGGACCAGGAGGGAGAGGCCAGCACAGAGAAGAGTGGTGAATGGGAGTATTCGGATGAAGTGGAGGAGGAGGAGAGCGAGGAGTCGGGCGACGAGGAAGAAGTCGACTCGCCGCCGCGCTCCGAACACTGATCCAAGCAGCACCATGACCCGACGGGCGGGCGCAAGAAGAACGTGGCTCCGAGTACCCACACTCAGAAGCGCACTCAGACGTTAACTCCGTAGCCGACAGAGAAGGTCGCCAAGAAGCCCAAGGTTGCTCCTCCAAAGGCTCGGAAGACTTTGCCGCGGATCAAGATGGACGTCCCTGTTGCTTCAGGGTGAGTATCTCACTTGTGTTTATATAGGCCGACTGAAGTTTTTGTTCTGACCAACTGGATCATGTATCTTTCTAGCCCCACCTCTGCTGCTACTGACATGGACATCGACAAGGCACTAGGAGACGAGGAGACCGACGATGCGGCCACCTCTCGAGCAGGTAAGTCCATTCGACCAGGCTTCATTTAGTCGAGTGGATCTTCAGTTGGCTGAATTTCCGATATTTCTCTCTTTCTGTAGTTCCACAAGAGGTCGTCGTGCTCCCCGATGATGATGAAGAAGAAGCGCCTCTACAGGAGAGGAGGAAGAGGAGTGGGGGCTCAAGCAGGAGGAGGCTTGAAGTTCAAGTCCCTCAGTCGACGCCGACGCTTGAGGCGGTGGTCGAACGATCCGGAGATCCGGTTCGGACCAACGTCACATCCGCCAACCCGCTGATGATTGATTGTCCGTCGGGGTCGACTTCTCCGACTCCTGCCACTCCAGTACAACTCCACGCGTCTGACCCAGTAGCTGCTTCGACCGCCTTGGATCCATCACTCTTCGCTGCATATCAGACCCCAGACGACTCGCCGAGTGCTGCAAGGGAGGCTCTTCGCCAGGTGAACCTTGTCATGGAGCAGGTGAAGGTGATGCACGAGGCTAGTCAGGTGGCTTATAACGCCAACACTGCCCTGCAGACCAATGTTTAGGTCAGCTAACTCCGGCTGAACTTTTGAATGTTGTTTTATATCCGATCACCCACTGGGGTGTGCCTTTGTTTAGAGTTTAGGAAATATTCCACTTCACTCGACTCGAGCTGAGTCTTAGTAATCTGTCTGGACCAGTGGGGGCACGCCGAGTGCACCAACTGGGTGTAGTCCCCGAGACCACGGTCGACTGTTGGCAGTCGGCTGAGGTCTTAGAATCTTCTCTTTTTTTTGACTCACGCTGGGCAGACCCTGCTGAGTGTTGATCTGAACCAGTGGGGGCACGCTAAGTGCACCAACTGGGTGTAGTCCCCGAGACTACTGTTGAATATTTGATTTGGCAGTAGTCTTAGAGTAACTTTTCACTGTCATTGTCTCTTATTTCTATCGACTGACATATCTCTCTCGCTGACTGCAGAGGTCTTGTGATCTTGGAGCTCGACTTTCCGAGTTAAAGAAGAAACATATCAGCCTTGAACTTGATCTTGAACTCGCAAAAAAGAACCTCAAGACTGCTCAACAAGAGACGGCCATCATGGGAGGTAACCATTCGATTCTTGGCTACTTAGTAGCTCGCGTCTTTCACTGCTTTTTCTTTCAGTCTCTTTGAACCGAGTGACTTCACACAAGCAGATGTGCATTGTGAAAACCGTCAACTTCAGGCTCGTCTGAAGAGTGTTGTTTATTTAGAGAGAATGAAGGAAGCTTTGGAGAAGAAGGACCAGGACCTTGCTGCTGCTCAGAAGGAAGCACGTGAGAAGACAACGCTTGCGGACCAAGAGCTGGCTTCAGTCGGCAAGTTGGAAGAGGAGAACGCGAAGTTGAAGTCCGCCATCTCGGAAGCCAATCGAGAAGTAGAGCAACTGAAGAAGGACAAGGAGAACCTGACCACTGAAGTTGGAGGCCTCAGAGCCAAGATACGCAAGTTAGAGTCCTATCTGGGACAACTTGCCGCGAAACTAGTTCTGAATCTTAAAGGTATAGTCACTCGACTGGTTAATTGTCGTCGATAGAAGTATTTTGTAATATTGTCGACTCATTATTTTTCATGATGGAACAGAACTTTGCCAGGACTTTGAAACTGAAACCAGGCGGTTCGAGACAGGTCTCGACCCCATCAATTTTCCCGTGAAAGATGATGTTGCGATGAACTTGCTGTGATTGGAATCACACTTGGACAGTGATGTTGCCTATCTGGCTCGACTGAAGGTTGCGATGACTCGAGTGGATGCCAAACTCTGGCCTCAGGCGGAACTTTCTCAAGACCTCGAGTCGTTGATGACTCGACTCAATCAGATTCCTGGCCGAGTGCAAGAGTGGAAGAAGTCATCTGCTTGCTGTGGCGCTGATGTCGCCTTGGCATTGGTTCGAGTGCACTGCAAGGAGGCTAGAGAAGACAAGTTGGCGGCCCTCAAGGTTGTGAATACTAAGAAGCACTCCTTCCAGTCCTTCATGGACACCTTCCTTGAGGCAGCCACTCGTATTGCTGACAGCATCGACCTTGACAGCTTCTACAATCCAGCCAGCCCTTCTCCCGCCGAGTGACTGAAAAAACATTACGCTTCACCCTCATTTGCCTCGGAATGCCGAGTGATTTTGTAATCATTAAAACTCCTTTGGGCCTGACGCCCGAGTACTATAATCTGCGGTTAGAAACCTTTGGACTTATCTTTGAATATGTTCTGTTTATCTTTGAGTGAAATTCGTTCTTCTCTCGGATTGGTTTTTGTACTTTTGATGCAGCTTCTGAGGAAGAATCCGCAATCGACCTGTTGGACGAGCCTTGAGCAGCATTGATCAGCTCATCAGCAAGGCACTCAGCAATGGTCTTGACGTTCCTGACAGTAGTTTGCCTTGGCACCAGCTATTGGATGAGCCTTTGATAGTGCGCACAATCTCGTCCTTCTTCTTGACGGTGCAGCCCCGGAGGGGGGGGGGGGTCGTGGTCGACCCGCACCACTCGGCAGGATTGATCAGCTCATGGAAGCAACTCATCTTGGTGCTAGCTGTTGGATGAGCCTTTGGTAGCATTGATCAGCTCATCAGCAAGGCATTCAGCAATGGTCTTGACGTTCCTGAAAGTGGCTCGCCTTGGCGTCGGCTGTCGTATGTGCCTTTGACAACGTGCATAGTCTCGTCCTTCTTCTTGACGGTGCAGCACCGGGGGGAGGGGTCGTGGTCGACCCGTATCATTCGGTCGGATTTTTCGAAGTTAGGCGAGTACTGGACTGCAGCTAAGCCCCCGAGTGAGAGGATTGCTCGTCACTTGGTAGGATTTTTTACACTTAGGCGAGTACTGGACTCCAGCTAAGCCCCTGAGCGAGAGGATTGCTCGCCACTTGGTAGGATTTTTCAAACTTAGGCGAGTACTAGACTGTAGCTGAGCCCCCGAGTGGGAGGATTGCTCACCACTCGGTAGGATTTTTCAAACTTAGGCGAGTACTGGACTGCAGCTAAGCCCCCGAGTGGTAGGATTGCTCACCACTCGATAGGATTTTTCAAACTTAGGCGAGTACTGGACTACAGCTAAGCCTCCGA
>NC_041385.1:490709420-490761797 GCF_002162155.2 Triticum dicoccoides
GTGAGAGGCTGGCTCACCACTCAGTAGGATTTTCTAACATTTAGGCGAGTACTGGACTGCAGCTAAGCCTCCGAGTGAGAGGCTGGCTCACCACTCGGTAGGATTTTCTAACACTTAGGCGAGTACTGGACTGCAGCTAAGCCTCCAAGTGAGAGGCTGGCTCACCACTCAGTAGGATTTTCTAACACTTAGGCGAGTACTGGACTGCAGCTAAGCCTCCGAGTGAGAGGCTGGCTCACCACTCGGTAGGATTTTCTAACACTTAGGTGAGTACTGGACTGTAGCTAAGCCTTCGAGTGAGAGGCTGGCTCACCACTCGGTAGGAATTTTTTAACACTTAGTCGAAACGGATTCGCAGCTAAGCCTCTGAGTGAGAGGTTGGCTCACCACTCGGTAGGATTTTCTCTTCAACTTAGGTGAAATGGATTCATAGCTAAGGCACCCACTGGGGGATTTTAGAACATGTAAAAAATGAACAACAATCATTCGGAAGACTGTAAAATCATGTCTTTTGATAATCAAACTAAAAGGTACTTCTTATTACATCTCAACAGTCTGAATACTTTAAGAGTAAAAGGGGAGGAGCAGTTCCGCATTCTAAGTGCGTGGCTCATCTTTAATGTGCTCGACGTTGAAAAGACGATATGCTCCGTCGTGGATCACTTTGGTGACGACGAAAGGGCCTTCCCAAGTAGGAGCGAGCTTGTGTGGTTTCTGCTGGTCCACTTGAAGAACCAAGTCTCCTTCCTGAAATGCCCGACCCCTTACGTTTCTGGCATGGAATCGACGCAGGTCTTGTTGATAAATGGTTGACTGGATCAAGGCCATCTCTCTTTCTTCTTCCAGGAGATCGACTGCATCTTGCCGAGCCTGTTCTGCTTCCTCTTTTGAGAAGAGCTCGACTCAGGGCGCATTGTGGAGCAGATCACTCGGGAGTACGGCTTCAGCTCCGTAGACTAAGAAGAATGGAGTTCGTCCAGTCGACCGATAAGGAGTTGTCCTCAATCCCCAAAGTACTGATGGAAGTTCATCGACCCAGGCTCCTGCTGCATGCTTGAGGTCACACATCAATCGGGGTTTCAGTCCTTTGAGAATCAACCCATTTGCTCTTTTAACCTGCCCATTCGACTGAGGATGGGCGACCAAAGCGTAATCGACCCTCGTGCCTTGGGAAGCACAAAAGGCTCTGATTTCGTGAGAGTCGAAGTTCGACCCGTTATCCGTGATGATGCTGTGCGGAACACCATATCTGAATATCAATTCTCTGATGAAACTTACAGCTGTACTTGCTTCAAGGTTTTTAATGGGCTTGGCTTTGATCCATTTGGTAAACTTGTCGACTGCCACCAGCACATGGGTAAATCCGCTCCTGCCAGTCCTTAGAGGTCCAACCATGTCCAATCCCCAGACAGCGAAAGGCCAGACAAGTGGAATAGTCTTCAGAGCTGACGCGGGCTTATGGGACATGTTGGAGTAAAACCGTCAGCCTTCACATTTGTCCACTATTTCTTTCACCATCTCGTTGGCATGTGGCCAGTAAAATCTGGCTCGGTATGCTTTGGCCACGATGGTCCGAGAGGACGCATGGTGACCATAGGTCCCCGAGTGAATATCATTGAGGATCATTTAGCCTTCTTCTGGCGTGATGCATTTCTGGCAGACTCCAGTTACACTTTCTCTAATCAACTGACCTTTTATCACGGTAAAGGCTTTAGATTGTCGGACGATCTGTCGAGCTTCTTCTTCATCCTCTAGAAGTTCTTTCCTAAGAATGTATGCAACGTATGGCACTGTCCAGTCAAGAGTGACGACCAAAACCTCCATGACTAAGTCGACCACGGCTGGGATTTTGACTTCAGTCGGATCTGTGGCGCTCTTAGGCTGTTGGGACTCTTCAGTGAAAGGATCTTCCTGAACTGAAGGTGAATAATATGCTCCAAAAATACATTGCTGGGAATGGCCTCTCTCTTAGAACCTATCTTTGCCAATTCATCTGCAGCTTGATTTTTCAGTCGGGGTATATGGTGAAGCTCCAACCCTTCAAACTTCTTTTCCAGCTTTCTTACCGCATTGCAATAACCAGTCATGGCCGGGCTCCTGACATCCCACTCTTTCATAACTTGATTAACCACCAAATCTGAGTCGCCGTAGACCATAAGGTGACGGACGCCGAGTGAAATGGCCATACGCAACCCGTATAATAGTGCTTCATATTCAGCTTCGTTATTGGAGGAATCAAAATGAATCTGGAGAACATAGCTAAGCTTGTCTCCATGGGGAGATACCAATACTACCCCAGCACTTGAACCATTCAGCATCTTGGAGCCATCGAAGAACATGGTCCAATGCTCCGAGTGAACTTGAGTCGACAGTTTCTGCCCAATCCACTCGGCAAGGATATCTGCGATTGCTTGGGACTTGATAGCTTTCTTCGCCTCAAACTTGATATCCAATGGAAGGAGTTCAATCGCCCATTTTGCCACTTGACTAGTTGCATCTCTGTTGTTCAGAATTTCAGATAATGGTGCGTCGCTGACGACTGTAATGGAGTGATCAGAGAAATAATGTGCAACCTTCTTCATGGTCATGTAGATTCCATAGACAAGCTTCTGATAGTGTGGATATTGTTGCTTGGATGGAGTCAAAACTTCGGAGAAATAATATACTGGGCGCTGAACCTTGTAAGCCTTTCCTTCTTCTTCTCGCTCGACCGTGACTACTGTACTGACAACTTGTCCAGTGGCTGCAATATAAAGCAGTAAAGGCTCTTTGCTGATTGGCGCAGCAAGCACCGGCTGGGTGGAAAGCAGGGCTTTGAGCTCTGCAAACGCTGCGTCAGCTTCATCAGTCCACTCGAACTTATCAGATTTCTTCATCAATCGGTAAAGAGGTAAGGCCTTTTCACCAAGACGAGAAATGAATCGACTCAAGGCGGCCAAACAACCAGTAAGCTTCTGAACGTCATGCACACGCATAGGGCGTTTCATTCGGAGGATGGTATCAACTTTTTCTGGATTGGCGTCAATCCCTCGTTCGGAAACGAGAAAACCGAGTAACTTTCCACCTGGAACTCCGTATGTGCACTTTGACGGATTAAGCTTGATATCATACCTTCTTAGGTTGGCAAAGATTTCTGCGAGGTCATTCAGTAGGTAAGAACCTTTGCGAGATTTGACCACAATGTCGTCCGTGTATGCTTCCACATTCCTACTGATTTGAGTGAGCAGGCACTTCTGAATCATTCTCATGAATGTGGCTCCGGCATTTTTAAGACCAAATGGCATGGTAACATAGCAAAAGCACCCGAATGGGGTGATGAAGGCTGTTTTTTATTTCATTGGGACCACACAGTCGGATCTGATGATACCCGGAACATGCATCTAAAAAGACAAGCGCTCACTCCCTGCCGTCGAGTCAACAATCTGATCGATGAGGGGGAGAGGGAAATGATCTTTTCGGTAGGCCCGATTGATATGCTTGAAATCAATGCACATACGAAGTGAATCGTCCTTCTTAGGGACCATGACTACATTGGCAAGCCACTCGGAGTGGTAGATCTCACGGATGAACTCTACTGCTAGGAGCCGAGCCACTTCCTCGCCAATTGCTTTTGTCTTCTGCATGGTGGACCGCCGAAGATGTTCTTTGACAGGTTTTACCTTGGGGTCAACATGCAAATGGTGCTCAGCCAGTTCTCTGGGTACACCCGACATGTCAGAAGGTTTCCATGCAAAGATGTCCCAATTCTCACGGAGGAACTGGATGAGCGCTTCTTCCTATTTGCTGTCGAGTGTCGTTGATATATGAGTTGGTGCGGCATTGGGATCGGTCGGGTGAATATGAATAGGCTTTGTTTCACCAGACGACTGAAATGCAGAATCTGTGGTAGGCTTCTTAGCTCGGAGCAAATCACTCGGATCTGCATTCTTCTGATACTCTTGAAATTCAACTGCTGCCATTTGTGCATCGGCAATTTTGGAACTCTTCTGGAAGCACTCCTCCGCCTTCTGCCGATTGCCAGTAACTGTTATCACACCTCTGGGGCCAGGCATCTTCAACTTGAGGTACACGTAACATGGTCGAGCCATAACACGTGCGTAGGCAGGCCTACCCAGAATGACATGATAAGCACTCTGGAAGTCCGCAACTTCAAATGTCAATTTTTCCCTATGGTAATTCTTGTAATCACCGAAAACTACGTCAAGGGCGATCTGACCGAGTGATTCAGCTTTCTTTCCAGGGATAACGCCATGGAAACTCATATTGCTCTCGCTAAGTTTGGACATCGGAATGCCCACCCCCTTCAAAGTTTCAGCATAAAGGATGTTCAGACCGCTTCCACCATCCATTAGCACTTTGGTCAGTCTAGTGCCTTCGACCACTGGGTCGACCACCAACGCTTGCCTCCCAGGGGTGGCTATGCGAGTAGGGTGATCAGACTGGTCGAATGTGATGGTTGTCTAAGACCATCTCAGGTATGTGGTCGTCATCGCCGGAGCGACCATATTCACTTCTCTATTGATGACTTTCAACCGACTCTTGCTCTCAACATCAGCAAAAATCATGAGGGTGGAATTGACTTTGGGATAACCGCCGTCTTCCTCTTTGTCCTCGTCTTTGTCCGACTCTTTTTCCTTCCCACTGGGCTGTTTCTCTCGGAACTGCTGGATCAGGAGTCGACATTGTCGAGTGGTATGCTTAGGGTAAATCAGATTACCCTCTTTGTCCTTCTTCATGTGGATGTGACACGGTAAATCCAACACATCGTTTCCTGCTTGATCCTTTACTCTCTTAGGGGGTAGGGCCCTTTAGGTTTTCCCTTAAACTTCCCTTGAGTCACTGCTGCAATCTCACCGGGTGCTGCAGGCTCGGCCTTACGTTTCTGTTTCTGATTGGAATTACCCCCACCGGCCTCTTGGCCGACTGGTTTACCCTTTCCGCTACGGAGTCGATCCTCTTCTTCTCCCTTAGCATATCGGGTGGCTATCTCCATCATCTGAGTCAGAGTCATATCTCCAGTCCGACCGAACTTTAGGACCAACTCTCGGTATTTGACGCCTTCCTTGAAGGCACACACTACCTGATGCTCTGAAACATTTTCAACGGTGTGGTGCAAAGTGGTCCACCTCTGAATGAAATCCCTTAGAGTCTCACTCGGTTTCTGCACACAATGCTGCAACTCGGTCAATCCTGCTGGCCGCTTGCAAGTGCCCTCAAAAGTTCTGACAAACACTCGAGCCAGCTCTTCCCAACTGTATATACTGTTTGGGGCTAACCGAGTCAACCACGCTCGGGCCGATCCTTCTAACATCAGAGGAAGATGTTTCATTGACACTTCATCATTCCCGCCGCCGATCTGCACAGCCACACGGTAATCCTCAAGCAAAGTTTCAGGCTTGGACTCTCCAGTGAAATTACTGACTCCAGTCGCCAACCTGAAGTTGGGTGGAATCACTGCAACCCTGATGGCTCTACTGAAACATTCTGGACCTGAAACATGCACTCTACTACCGGTCGGACGATCTCTACCAGGGTATTCTCTATGTGCTTTGTTCCGGTCGACTAGACCTTGAACGAGGATAGATCTTGCATTGAAGCCTGGCTCTCTTGGGTCAACTGGTGCTCTGCGCTCGCCACTATGACGGCGTCTATCATCGTACTGCCGAGGCACATATGATGCACTCCTCGGAGGAGGTGTAGGCACTCGACGATGATTGTCACGATCGAGTGGATGATCATACGGCCCACGGCCTTCACGCCGTGGGGGCGATCTTGGGCTGTGGGCAGACTGAACTGTATCCGCAACTACGGATCTGTTGTGAATCCTATTACGCGACTGAGACACTGTTGTGTTCTGTTCTCCTGCTGCCCGGAGCAAGGCCCAGATCTACATCAAACCTCTGCCAGCCTCCGACTGGGAAGGTTTAATCGACTCTGCTATTCAGGCCACAACTATGCGATTCTGAATCGGAGTACGGTATACCTTAGGCGGAGGTGGGAAAAGTTGTCGTCGACTAGTCTCAGGAATCCGCTCCTGAGCACGCTCGTCGAGAGCGCGCTGAAGGTTCTCCAGTCGAGTGTGCTCAGCCAAATTAGCCAAGCGCACCTCTTCCAAGGCCCGAGCCTTGGGGGTTTCTCCAACGATGGGTGTGTGGAGTGCATCCATGTTGCGGCGACGAAGTTCCTCCCTCTGCTGCAAAGAGAGGGGTTCGGGATGGTACTCCTTGTGGACGCACGATGGATCGCCGCCACCATCCTCGCCATCAGCACGGCGGAAACCAGGCGGACTACATGGTCCATTGACCATCAAGACTTCAGCCGCAGGGTTGCTGCTGTCGCACTCGGATGCGGTCTCCGTGGAGCCAGTCGACAGATCAAACATGCCGTGGAGAGTTTCGTTGGGCTCGATTGCCGCGACTTGATGAGTGGCCGAATGCCGAGCCACCACGTGTTTCACCCATCACTGAATCCGCGACCGACCAGATCGCTTGCAGCGGCGAACAACGGGGAGGGCAGACACCATCGGGGCCGACCGATACTGGGTCGACGGCTGCCGGAGAAGGACGCCGCGAACGCACGCGTGAAAGTGCGTCACCCCTCGGACGGGGAGCGCCTCGACGTCAAGGGGAGCTTCCTGAAGCCAAGCAGAGTCGTCAGCGATGAAAATGAGCGCCCCGAGACGGATCTCGTGGCCCTCAGCCAATCCACTGTCGGAAACCATGATGATGGTGATCGGAAAAATTGCAACTTCACCAACAAGTCGCTAAGACACCTGCCCCACGGTGGGCGCCAACTGTCGTGGTTCTAAGACTGACAGTAGAAAGGGGGGTAGGTATGGAGAGGCAAGATCTTAGCTATGGTGAAGGTGTACACACGGGATTTACGAGTTCAGGCCCTTCTCGGAGGAAGTAACAACCCTACGTCTCGGTGCCCAGAGGCAGTCGACTGGATTATATGTGTATGATGTTACAGGGGGTGCGAACCCTTGTCACAGAGGAGGGGGGTGGGTTATATAGAGTGCGCCAGGACCCCACCCGTCCTCCATTACAAGGGGCTTAATGTACATAAAGTAGGGGCGTTACTGATAACGCTAGCCTTAAGTGTTATTTATGACCTTAAAGACTACAGAGTGAACGCCTGACCATTGCAATGCTGAGTGACTCCTGACCTTCGGTGGGTCGAGTGATTCCTTGCATGGTCGAGTGGCAATAGGTAGGGGGTCACCCGAGTGATATGACTGGTCGAGTGGATTGCACTCGACATCTTTGACTGGGGGGTCTCTTGTTGCCTCTTGGACTTCTTATCTTCTAGGGTAGTGACCTTGGGTAGGACGTATGGGTCAGGCCCATGACCCTACCCCAGGTCTGTATCCTCATCAGGGCCCACGAGGCAGGGGGAGCGTCTAGGGGGAGGGGGCACCCCCCCACCCTCGTGGACAGGGTGTGGGCCCCCTGGCCTTGATTCTTTCACCAATATTTTTTATATTTTCCAAAAGTAATCTTCGTGGATTTTCAGGTCATTCTGTGAACTTTTGTTTCTGCACAAAAATAACACCATGGCAGTTCTGCTGAGAACAACATCAGTTCGGGTTTGTTTCATTCAAATCATGCAAGTTAGAGTCCAAAACAAGGGCAAAAGTGTTTGGAAAAGTAGATACGCTGGAGACATATGAGCCCTCCATACCAACACATTCCAAGGAATTTATTATTTAACATAAATTCATTATTCATTTCGGGACTGGGCATTCCTAATACCTTTGCCGTACTCTTGTGCAATGACAAATGAATAAACACTCATCGTGAGAATAACACATCTAGCATGGAAAATATTGGTCACCCTTCACCGCCTCGCGAGCGGTAGAGCACACAAAAGAGAAATTTATTTTGAAAAATAGAGATGGCACATGAAAATTTGCTTAGAACGGCATGGAAATGACGTATATAGGTAGGTATAGTGGACTCATAAGGCAAAACTAGTTTAAAGGGTTTTGGATGCACAAGTAGTGATCATACTTAGTGCAAAATGAAGGCTAGCAAAAAGTTTGAGAAGCGACCAACCAAAAAATCTTGTACCCAAGCATTAAGCATAAGTAACACCGAATAATGCACCATAAGTAGGATATAAATTTCATTGCATAACTATTGACTTTCGTGCTTGCACAGGGAATCACAAACCTTAACATCAATATTCTTACTAAAGCACAATTACTCATCAACATGACTCACATATCATATCGTCATATCTCAAAACCATTACTAAGAATCAAGTTTATTTTGTCCAATGATCTTCATGAAAGTTTTTATTATATCCTCCCTGGATATCTATCACTTTGGAACTATTTTCATATGTTGCTTTTGAAAAGCTCAACCAAATATACGTGAAGACCATGAGCATAATTTTTTGTTTTTCTCAAAATGATCTAAGTGAAGCAAGAGAGAATTTCTTTTAAACTTTACTAACTCCCAAATAAATGTAAGTGAAGCATGAGAGCATTTCTTCAAATATAACAAAGCACACCGTGCTCAACAAGATATAAGTGAAGTACTAGAGCAAATCCATGGCTCTAAAAATTTAAGCGAAGCATAGGAGCAAGCATAAAATAATTTTTGACTTTCTCAAAAAGGCGTGTTCAGCAAGGATTCAGCACTTAAGTCACAAAGCAAAACAATCAAATACTCATATCATATAAGACGCTCCAAGCAAAACTCATATTATGTGACGAATAAAAATATAACTTCAAGTAAAATACCGATGGTTGTTAGAAGAAAGCAGGGATGCCACTTGGGGGCATCCCCAAGCTTAGTTGCTTGCTACTTCTTTGAATATTATCTTGGGGTGCCTCGGGCGTCCCCAAGCTTAGCCTTTTGCCAATCCTTATTCCTTCATCCATCGTAAGATTACCCAAAACTTGAGAACTTCAATCACACAAAACTCAAACAAAACCTTCGTGAGATCCATTAGTATAAGAAAACAAACCACTACTATAAGTACTATAGAAAACCTATTCTTAATTTGTTTTTGCATTATATCTAATGTATTACAACTTTTCTATGGGAAAAACTCAGCAAAGAAAACCATAGAATCATCAAAACAAGCACACAACGCAAAGAAAACAGAATCTGTCAAAAAACAGAACAGTCTGTAGCAATCTGAATATTTTGAATACTTCTGTAACTCCAAATATTCTGAAATAAATTGGTGGACATGAGAAATTTGTATATTAATCTTCTTCCAAAAGAATCAACTCAAGCACTCTTATGTTAAAAATGACAAAATAATATCGTGAGCGCAAAAGTTTCTGTTTTTCAGCAAGATCAAATAAACTTTCACCCAAATCTCCCCAAAGGCCTTGCTTGGCACAAACACTATTTAAAATAGAAAAAACAAAATCATAACAGTAGAATAATTGTGCTAACACGCAAGAACAGAAAGCAAAAAACAAAAATAAATTTTATTCATTGGGTTGCTTCGCAACAAGCGCTATCGTTTTACGCCCCTAGCTAGGCACAATGCGTAGGATCTAAGTGTTGTCATCTTTGGTTCTAGATCCATAAGATGCCCTCATGATTGATTCATATGGTGTCCTAATTCTTGTTCTAGGGAAGTGTTTCATTCACTTCCTTAGTGGAAATTGAAATTTAATATTGCCTTCTTTCATCTCAATCACGACACCAATAGTACGCAAAAACGGTCTACCAAGAATAATTGGACAAGACGGATTGCAATCAATGTCAAGAACAATAAAATCTATCGGCACATAATTCCTATTTGCAAGAATAAGAACATCATTAATTCTTCCCATAGGCTTTTTAATAGTAGAATCCGCTAAGTGCAAATTTAAAGAGCATTCTTCAGTATTGGTGAGACCAAGCACATCACATAAAGATTTCGGAATTATAGAAACACTAGCACCCAAGTCACACAAAGCAAAACACTAATAATTTTTAATCTTGACTTTGATAGTAGGTTCCTACTCATCATGCAATTTTCTAGGAATTGAAACTTCTAATTCCAACTTTTCTTCAAAAGCTCATGGCATCAACAATATGTTTAGTAAAATCTTTATTTTGTTCATAAGAATGGGGGTGAATTTATCATGGATTGCAACAAAGAAATACAATCAACCAAAGAGCAACTATCATAATTAAAGTCTTTGTAATCCAAAATAGTGGGCACATCACTAGTTAAAGTCTTGACCTCTTCAAACCCACTTTTATCAATTTTCTCAACAAGATTTTCACCCTCCTAATCATAGGGACGCCTTCTAACTAAAGTTGACTCTTCTCCAGTCCCTTTTTCATCAATATTAAATTTACTAAACAAAGAATCTATAGAAGAAACACCAATTATTTTAAGATCTTCATCACTTTTACGATAGTAATCACTAGAAAACGCCCTTTCTAAAAATTCTCTATTAGCTCTAAGCATAGGGGTTCTTTTCTTACTTTCATCCATAGAAACATAAAGAGCTTTAATTGATTCTTCAACTTTAGGCACAAAAAAATTCATCTTGAGAGTTTCTACATCATGAGAAATTCTATCAACATTTCTAGACAAATCATCAATTTTATTCAACTTTTCTTCTATCAAAGTGCTGAAAGCTTTTTGCGTATTGATAAATTATTTAATGTTGCTCTCAAGATCAGAGGTGTTTCTATTATTATTATTGGTTGGATTATCATAGGAATTACCATAGTTATTAGAGGAATTACTAGGAAAAGGCCTAGGATTAAAATTACCTCTATAAGCATTGTTATTGAAATTATTTCGCGAGACAAAATTCACATCCATGGCATCACTATCTTGCTCAATCAAAGTAGACAAAGGAACATCATTAAAATCAATAGGAGCACTTTGACTAGCAACCATCTCAATAAGAGCATCAACCTTTTTACTCAAAGAATTTATTTCTTCTACCGAATTGACCTTTTTACTAGTAGGAGCTCTTTCGGTATGCCATTGCGAGTAATTTGCCATAATATTGTCAAGCAATTTAGTAGCTTCACGCAAAGTAATTTCCATAAAAGTACCCCCCACGGTGGAATCTAAAAGATTACGAGAAACAAAATTCAATGCCGCATAAAAAATTTGTATGATCATCCAAAGATTTAACCCATGAGTTGGGCAATTCCTTAGCATCAATTTCATCCTTTCCCAAGATTGTGCAACATGCTCATGTTCAAGTTGCTTGAGATTTATGATCTGGGTTCTAAGGGAAATAAATTTTGCAGGTGGAAAATACTTAGTGATAAAGCATCCTTGCACTTGTTCCAAGAATCGATACTATTGCGAGGCAAATAAGAAAACCAAATTTTTGCGCGATCTCGCAAGGAAAATGGAAATAATTTCAACTTCACAACATCATTGTCCACATCTTTTTTCTTTTGCATATCGCATAATTCCACGGATGTGTTAAGATGGGACGCGACATCCTCAGTAGGAGTACCGGCAAATTGATCTTTCATGACGAGATTCAGCAAAGTAGTATTGATATCACAAGACTCTGCATTAGTGGTGGGAGGAACAATCGGAGTGCTAATAAAATCACTGTTGTTGGTATTTGAGAAATCACACAAGTTGGTGTTGTCTTGAGTCATGATGACTATGCAACAAGATTGCAGTCAAAAATAGATCTGGTGAAAAAAAACGGCGAACGAAAAAGAGGGCGACTAAACAACAAATTTTTGTGAAGTGGGGGAGAGGAAAACAAGAGGCAAATGGCAAATAATGTAAATTGTGGGGATATGAGATTTGTGAGTAGGAACCTGGTTGATGTTGAAGATCCTCCCCGTCAACGGCACAAAAAATTCCTTTTGATATCTGTTAGAACTACGTTGGTATTTCCCGAAAGAGGAAGGGATGATGAAGTATACCGACGATAGGTATTTCCCTCAGTGATGAGACCAAGGTTATTGATACGTCTCCAACGTATCTATAATTTTTTATTGTTCCATGCTATTATATTATCTGTTTTGGATGTTTAATGGGCTTTACTATGCACTTTTATATTATTTTTGGGACTAACCTATTAACCGGAGGCCCAATCCAAATTGCTGGTTTTTTACGTGTTTCAGTGTTTCACAGAAAAGGAATATCAAATGGAGTCCAAACGGAATGAAACCTTCGGGATAATCGTTTCTGGAACAAACGCAATCCAGGAGACTTGGAGTGGACGTCAAGGAAGCAACGAGGCGGCCACGAGGCAGGGAGGCACGCCCCCTCCCTCGTGGGCCCCTCGTGGCTCCCCTGACCGACTTCTTTCGCCTATATATATACTCATAAACCCTGATAACATCCGAGAGCACCACGAAACCCTATTTCCACTGCCACAACCTTCTGTACCCGTGAGATCCCATCTTGGGGCCTTTTCCGGCACTCCGTTGGAGGGGGAATCAATCATGGAGGGCTTCTACATCAACACCTTAGCCTCTCCGATGAAGTGTAAGTAGTTTACCACAGACCTTCGGGTCCATAGTTATTAGCTAGATGGCTTCTTCTCTCTCTTTGATTCTCAATACAAAGTTCTCCTCGATCTTCTTGGAGATCTATTCGATGTAATACTTTTTGCGGTGTGTTTGTCGAGATCCGATGAATTGTGGGTTTATGATAAAGATTATCTATGAACAATATTTGAATCTCCTCTGAATTCTTTTATGTATGATCTGTTATCTTTGCAACTCTCTTCGAATTATCAGTTTGGTTTGGCCTACTAGATTGATCTTTCTTGCAATGGGAGAAGTGCTTAGCTTTGGGTTCAATCTTGCAGTGTCCTTTCCCAGTGTCAGCAGGGGTAGGAAGGCACGTATTGTATTGTTGCCATCGAGGATAAAAAGATGGGGTTTATATCATATTGCTTGAGTTTATCCCTCTACATCATGTCATCTTGTCTAATGCGTTACTCTGTTCTTATGAACTTAATACTCATGCTGGATAGCAGTCGATGTGTGGAGTAATAGTAGTAGATGCAGAATTGTTTCGATCTACTTGTCGCGCACGTGATGCCTATATACATGATCATGCCTAGATATTCTCATAACTATGCACTTTTCTATCAATTGCTCGACAATAATTTGTTCACCCACCGTAATACTTATGCTATCTTGAGAGAAGCCACTAGTGAAACCTATGGCCCCCGGGTCTATTTTCCATCATATAAGTTTTTGATCTATTTTATTTTGCAATCTTTAATTTCCAATCTATATCATAAAAATAGCAAAAATATTTATCTTATTATCTCTATCAGATCTCACTTTTTGCAAGTGGTCATGAAGGGATTGACAACCCCTTTATCGCATTGGTTGCAAGGTTCTTATTTGTTTGTGCATGTACGAGGGATTTGAGTGTATCCTCCTACTGGATTGATACCTTGGTTCTCAAAAACTGAGGGAAATACTTACGCTACTTTACTGCATCACCCTTTCCTCTTCAAGGGAAAACCAACGCATGCTCCAAAGGTAGCAAGAAGGATTTCTGGCACCGTTGCTGGGGAGTCTACGCACAAGTCAAGACATACCAAGTACCCATCACAAACTCTTATCCCTCGCATTACATTATTTGCCATTTGCCTCTCGTTTTCCTCTCCCCCACTTCACCCTTGCCATTTTATTCGCCTTCTTCCCGTATGTCTTTTTGTTTGTGTTTCCACGTGCCTTCTATTTGCTTGCATCTTTGCTTGCTAAAAATCTATTGATATGGATCTACTTAAAGTGTTCTACTTGGATCATCTTCGATCCTTATGCGCTCGTGCTGAAACCCCGACTAGCCTAGTTGATGGGAAATCTTTAGATGAGCATGCTCATTTTGTGCGTCATCTTTTGTCTGAAAAAGGGAGACTCTTATGGGATCAAATAAACAGATTGCTGTGTTATGCTTGGAATCTTTGTGAAATTTATGATTTTACTTGTTGCTCTAATAACCCTAAAAAATACCTTCCCTACCTATATGAGTTTAATGATAATGCAATCTTATCTTCTTATGGAAAGGTGTTTATAGTTACTATGATATCGTACAAATTGAAGAATTTGTCATTTTAAGGGTGCTCATGAAGTTGCTTCTTTGATTGAAAAGTATGATATTACTCTCTACAAATCTGAAAATTCCGACATATTTAAATATTGCTATGAAAACTATGCTCATAATGCCTATGTTAAGGAATTTATTGAGAGAACGACCGTTGCTTTGGAAGAAAATAATGATATGCATGAATCTATAGATAATTATGATTCCGATGATTTGATTGAAATATCCCTTGATGAACATGATGCTTGCTATTCTTGTGGCCATGATGCCAATATTTCTAAAGATGAATTTCCTATAGTTCCTTATGTTAAACATGAGATCGTTGCTATTGCACCCATACTTGCTAGTCCCTTCGATGAAAAGAATGATTGCAATGATGTTAAATTCTCTTGACGTCAATTGTGCTAATAATATGCAAAACCTTAAGCTTGGGGATGCTAGTTTTGCTATGTCTACTACTTGTTGCAATGATCATGATTGGGGTGATTCTTCTTATGATCTTGAAAATTTATTTAAGCCCCATGATGAATATGAGATTGATAATAATGCTTGCAATAATATTGAAAGTGGGTTTGGAAGAGTTTCAACTTTAGATCCCACATATTTGGAGAATGTTCAATCTTATGAAGTTTTTGATAAAAGTGGGTTTGGAGAGGTCATGACTTTAGTTAATTTTAATCCCACTATTTTGGAAGAGTGTCAACTTTGCATACATGTGGATCATGTTGAGAATATGTTATGTGATAGCTATTTTGTTGATTTTTCCTATGGTCCTACATGTAATTATTATTAGAGAGGGAAATATGGTCGTAGAATTTTTTATCTTACTAAATTACCTCTCGTCATGTTGAGGTTGCTATCGTCTCTTTCTTCTTCCTTGCATATGCTAGTTTTTGCTTGCCTTGCAAATTTGTTTGCTTATAATATGCCCATGCATAAGAAGTATGTTAGACTTAGATGTATTTGTCACGTGTTTCATGATGCTCTCTTTGCGCTTCAATTCTTGTCTTTCATGCGAGCATCATTAAGATTATCAATGCCTAGCTAAAAGGCTTTAAAGAAAAGCGCTTGTTAGGAGGCAGCCCAACTTTATTTTTGTTCTTTGCTTTTGTTCTTGTTTAGTAATAAATAATTCATCTAGCCTCTAGTTAGATGTGGTTTTAGGTTTAATTAGTGTTTTTGCCAAGTAAAACCTATAGGATCTTCTTGGGTGATAGTTAATTTGATCTTGCTGAAAAACAGAAACTTTTGCGGCACGAGAATAATTTTCATAAATCACAGAAACGTACTTTTCAGTTGATTCTTTTTGGAGAAGATTAATAAACAAATTATATAGGACTTCCTATTTTTGCAGAAGTTTTGGGGTTCCAGAAGTATTCGAAAGTTACAGATTGCTACGGACTGTTCTGTTTTTGACAGATTCTGTTTTTCGTGTGTAGTTTGCTTATTTTTATGAATCTATGGCTAGTATCGGGGGGTATGAACCATAGAGAAGTTGGAATACAGTAGGTTTAAAACCAATATAAATAAATAATGAGTTCATTACAGTATCTTAAAGTGGTGGTTTGTTTTATTTCGCTAACGGAGCTCATGAGATTTTCTGTTGAGTTTTGTGCTGTGAAGTTTTCAAGTTTTTGGGTAAAGATTTGATGGATTATGGAATAAGGAGTGGCAAGAGCCTAAGCTTGGGGATGCCCAAGGCAACCCAAGGTAAAATTCAAGGACAACCAAAAGCCTAAGCTTGGGGATGGCCCGGAAGGCATCCCCTCTTTCGTCTTCGTCCATCGGTAACTTTACTTGATGCTATATTTTTATTCACCACATGATATGTGTTTTGCTTGGAGTGTCTTGTATGATTTGAGTCTTTGATTTTTAGTTTAACACAATTATCCTTGCTGGACACACCTTTTGAGAGAGACACACAAGAATCGGAATTTATTAGAATACTCTATGTGCTCCACTTATATCGTTTGAGCTAGATAATTTTGCTCTAGTGCTTCACTTATACCTTTTTAGAGCACGGTGGTGGTTTTATTTTGTAGAAATTACTGATCTCTCATGCTTCACTTATATTATTTTGAGAGTCTTTTAGAACAGCATGGTAATTTGCTTAGGTTATAAAATTAGTCCTAATATGATGAGCATCCAAGATAGGTATAATAAAAACTTTCATATAGAGTGCATTAAATACTATGATAAATTTGATACTTGATAATTGTTTTGAGATATAAAGGTGGTAATATTAGAGTCATGCTAGAAATTGAGAAATACTTGTGTTAAAGTTGGCAAGTCTCGTAGCATGCACGTATGGTGAACGTTGTGTGACAAATTTGAAGCATGGGGTGTCCTTTGATTGCCTTCCTTATGAGTGGAGGTCGGGATCGCGCGATGGTTAACTCCTACCAACCCTTCCCCTAGGAGCATGCATAGTAGTACTTTGCTTCGAGGGCTAATAAACTTTTGCAATAAGTATATGAGTTCTTTATGACTAATTTGAGTCCATGGATTATACGCACTCTTGCCCTTCCGCAATTTGCTAGCCTCTATGGTACCGTGCATTGCCCTTTCTCACCTTGAGAGTTGGTGCAAACTTCGCCGGTGCATCCAAACCCCATGATACGATACACTCTATCACACATAAACCTCCTTATATCTTCCTCAAAACAGCCACCATACCTACCTATTATGGCATTTCCATAGCCATTTCGAGATATATTGCCATGCAACTTTCCACCGTTCCGTTTATTATGACACGCTCCATCATTGTCATATTGCTTTGCATGATCATGTAGTTGACATTGTATTTGTGGCAAAGCCACCTTTATAATTCTTTCATACATGTCGCTCTTGATTCATTGCATATCCCGGTACACCGCTGGAGGCATTCACATAGAGTCATATTTTGTCCTAAGTATTGAGTTGTAATTCTTGAGTTGTAAATAAATAGAAGTGTGATGATTTCCATTATTAGAGCATTGTCCCATGTGAGGAAAGGATGATGGAAGCAATGATTCCCTCACAAGTTGGGATGAGTCTCTGGACTTTATGAAAAATAAAAGAGGCCAAAGAAGCCCAGATAAAAAATAAAAGAGGCCAAAGAAGCCCAAATAAAAAAAAGAGACCAAAGAAGCCCACCAAATAAAAAAAGAAAAAAAATAAAAAAAATGTGAGAAAAGGAGAGAAGGGACAATGTTACTATCCTTTTTCCACACTTGTGCTTCATAATAGCACCATAATCTTCATGATAGAGAGTTTCTTATTTTGTCACTTTCATATACTAGTGGGAATTTTTCATTATAGAACTTGGCTTGTATATTTCAATGATGGGCTTCCTCAAAATGCCCTAGGTCTTCATGAGCAGGCAAGTTGGATGCACACCCACTTAGTTTCTTTTTGATGAACTTTCATACATTTATAGCTCTAGTGCATCCGTTGCATGGCAATCCCTACTCCTTGTATTGACATCAATTGATGGGCATCTCCATAGCCCGTTGATTAGCCGTGTCAATGTGAGACTTTCTCCTTTTTTGTTTTCTCACATAATCACTATCATCATACTCTACTCCACCCATAGTGCTATGTCCATGGCTTACGCTCAAGTATTGCGTGACGGTTGAAAAGGCTGAAGCGCGTCGAACAGTATGAACCAATTGCTTGGCTGAAACCGGGGTTGTGCATGATGGGAGCATTTTGTGTGACGAAAATGAAGCATGGCCAAACTATATGATTTTGTAGGGATAAGCTTTCTTTGGCTATGTTAGTTTGATAAGACATAAACTGCTTGGTTAGCATGCTTGAAGTATTACCATTTGTATGTCAACATTAAACTTTTATCTTGAATATTTTGGATCTGAACATTCATGCCACAATAAAGAGAATTACATTGAGAATTATGTTAGTGTGACGCCCCCGATTCAATCGTACACTAATCATGCACGCAAATGTGTACGATCAAGATCAGGGACTCACGGGAAGATATCACAACACAACTCTAAAACATAAAGAAGTCATACAAGCATCATAATACAAGCCAGGGGCCTCGAGGGCTCGAATACAAGTGCTCGATCATAGACGAGTCAGTGGAAGCAACAATATCTGAGTACAGACATAAGTTAAACAAGTTGCCATAAGATGGCTAGCACAAACTGGGATACAGATCGAAAGAGGCGCAGGCCTCCTTCCTGGGATCCTCCTAACTACTCTTGGTCGTCGTCAGCGGCCTGCATGTAGTAGTAGGCACCTCCAGTGTAGTAGGAATCATCGTCGACGGTGGCGTCTGGCTCCTAGGCTCCAACATCTGGTTGCGACAACCAGGTAGAAGGGATAGGGGGAAAAGAGGGAGAAAGCAACCGTGAGTACTCATCCAAAGTACTCGCAAGCAAGGAGCTACACTACATATGCATGGGTACATGTGTAAGGAGGCCATATCAGTGGACTGAACTGCAGAATGCCAGAATAAGAGGGGGATAGCTATTCCTATTGAAGACTACGCTTCTGGCAGCCTCCGTCTTGCAGCATGTAAAAGAGCGTAGATTGAAGTCCTCCAAGTAGCATCTCCAAGTAGCATCTCCAAGTAGCATCTCCAGTAGCATCGCATAGCATAATCCTACCCGGCGATCCTCTCCTCGTCGCCCTGTAGAAAAGCGATCACCGGGTTGTCTGTTGAACTTGGAAGGGTGTGTTTTATTAAGTATCCGGTTCTAGTTGTCATAAGGTCAAGGTACAACTCCAAGTCGTCCTGTTACCGAAGATCACGGCTATTCGAATAGATTAACTTCCCTGCAGGGGTGCACCACATAACCCAACACGCTTGATCCCATTTGGCCGGACACACTTTTCTGGGTCATGCCCGGCCGTGGAAGATCAACACGTCGCAGCCCCACCTAGGCACAACAGAGAGGCCAGCACGCCGGTCTAAACCTAAGCGCACAGGGGTATGGGCCCATCGCCCATAGCACACCTGCACGTTGCGTACGCGGCCGAAAGCAGAACTAGCTCCCTTAATACAAGAGCAGGCTTACGTTCCAATCCGGCGCGCGCCACTCAGTCGCTGGCATCACGAAGGCTTCGGCTGATACCACGACGCCGGGATACCCATAACTACTCCCGCGTAGATGGTTAGTGCGTATAGACCAAATGGCCAGACTCAGATCAAATACCCAGATCTCGTTAAGCGTGTTAAGTATCCGCGAACGCCGAACAGGGCCAGGCCCACCTCTCTCCTAGGCGGTCTCAACCCGCCCTGTCGCTCCGCCACAAAGATCCACTCGCGGGTGCTCCACAAGCCGACCCATCTTTAGTCACCACATGTATCATGTATAAGTATATAGTATATACCCGTGATCACCTCCCGAGTAATCATGGCCCGATAGTATAGCACAGCAGACGGACAAGAGTGTAGGGCCACAGATGGAAATACAGCATCCTATACTAGGCAAGTAGGAATACATGTAAAGGTATCAACAGAAGTAGCAAAGACAGGCTATGCATCAGGATAGGAATAACGGAAAGCAGTAACATGCTACACTACTCTAATGCAAGCAGTATAGAGGAGAGTAGGCGATATCTGGTGATCAAGGGGGGGGGGGCTTGCCTGGTTGCTCTGGCAAGAGAGAGGGGTCGTCAACTCCGTAGTCGAACTGGGCAGCAGCAGCGTCGGTCTCGTAGTCTACCGGAGAGAAGAGGGGGAAGAAACAATGAATACCATGTAAACAGATGCATATCGATGCATGACAAGACAAGTAACGATGCTAGGCGTGCCCTAACGTGGTATGAGGTGATACCGGTTAAGGGGGGAAACATCCGGGAAAATATCCCCGGTGTTTCGTGTTTCCGGGCAGAGGAGCCGGAGGGGGAAAGTTGCGAGTTTGCTATGCTAGGGATGCGTGGCGGACGAACGGGCTGTGTATCCGGGTTCGTCTCGTCGTTCGGAGCAACTTTCATGTAGAAAGTATTTTCATCTGAGCTACGGTTTATTTTATATGATTTTCTAAAGTTTTAATCATTTTTAGAATTTATTTAATTATTTAATTCTAACCTTATCCAGAATAGTGCATGCTGACGTCATCATGACGTCATCATGATGTCAGCAGTGAACAGGGAGTTGACTGGTCAACTGACGTGTGTGTCCCGTTCGTCATTGTCTGAGATTAACTAAAGCAGATTAATTAGTTTAATTAGTAATTAGGTTAATCTACTCAGGATTAGTTAAGTTAATTAATTTAATTAACCAATTAATTAATTAATATTTTTATTATTTTCTTTTAATCTTTTTTTATAAACGTTCCAGGGGCTAGGCCCCACATGTCATTGGGTCAGGGGGCCTTAGCGGGCGCCGGCGCTAGCGGCAGCGGGTGTGGTGCCCGTGCCCGAGGCCGTAGCCTGCCCGAGCGATGGGGGGGAGCCGGGTACGGGCTCCGGCGGCCAAGGACCGCGATGGCGCTGGCCGGAACAGGGCGGCAGGGCGGAGGCGGGACGACGCCTGGGGTGAGCAGCATCGGCTGGAGCGGCTGAGCGCGGTCGTCCGGCGCGGCGCAGGAGCAGAGCGCCGGCGTAGGAGGGAGGCAGCAGCAGCGCGAACGCAGGCGGGGCGAGGTTGCGTCGTGCGGGTGCGTACGAGAGCTGCGGTGGCCGCCGCGGGCAGCACCGACGCAGGTTGCAGGGGAGCGCTGCTGGCGCGGCCGTGGGCGCGAACGACACGGGCGGGCGCTGAGCGCGGCAAGGACGTCGACTGCGGGGGCGCGACGCGACGGAGCTCGTCGGGGCAGTCGGGAGCGGCGAGCAGCGGAGGGAATGAGCATGGGGCGAGGGGAAGAGAGGAGGTGCGCGGCTCACATCGGGTGGGGTAGGGCACTAGCAGTGGGTGCGGGGGGCTCGTGGTGGCTGGAGTCGGTGGCGGCGTGCGGCGGCCCGAGGTGGAAGCCGAGCACGGGGCGGCGTCGTTGGGGTCGCCCCCTCCCGATCCAGCGGAATCGGGAAGAGGAGGGCGGAGGAGCGCGGCGTCTGGGACGACAGCCGATGACGGGGCTCGAGGCGGCGGTGGCGTCCGGCGAGGAGGGGAATTCCGAACGGCGACGGTTAGCGAAGAGGAGCCGGCGCCCGATCCAGATCGGGATCGGGAGGAGACGAGGGAGAGAGGGGAACGTGGGGGGAGGAGTGGGGTAGTGGCCTAGGGTTTCGGTGTCCCCAGGGGTTAGTAGGTGAGGTGGGGGTGGGCCGGTCCAACCAGGCCGACTGGAGTGGCCAGCTGGGCTGAGGCCCAGCGCGCGGGGGGGAGGGGGGTTCCCTTTTTTTATTTACAGTCTTACTTTGCTTTTCTTTTATTTATTCTTTTAGTTCTTAGTTGTTTTATTTTAGTTTCTAAAAATACAAAAGTGGCACCTAAAATAGTGTTACAATTTATGCCACTGCCACAAACCGTTTAGCATTGAAATAAAAATAGTTTTAAATTGTTTATTATTTTAAAGCATTTGAATAATTGTTTTATCACTATTTGTTTACTATAGTGCATTTAAACGCTTTATAAAAGTGTGGTTTCTCCACCAATATTACATATGATTTATTTGTCACATTTAGAACATTTTAGTTTTGACATTTGAAAAGCTTTTGTTATTTGTCTTTATTTTAAATTTGGATCGTTTTTGAACCATCGCGAGATTAACTACAGTGATAGCGGTGACATGGCATCATTAGGAGAGGGTTACTGTAGCTTAATTATCCGGGCGTCACAGTTAGGTAGCATTCCACATCAAAAATTCTGTTTTTATCATTTACCTACTCGTGGACGAGCAGGAATTAAGCTTGGGGATGCTTGATATGTCTCCAACGTATCTATAATTTTTGATTGTTCCATGTTATTATATTATCTGTTTTGGATGTTTAATGGGCTTTACTATGCACTTTTATATTATTTTTGGGACTAACCTATTAACCGGAGGCCCAGTCCAAATTGTTGTTTTTTGCATGTTTCAGTGTTTCACAGAAAAGGAATATCAAATGGAGTCCAAACGGAATGAAACCTTCGGGAGAATCGTTTTTCAAACAAACGCAATCCAGGAGACTTGGAGTGGACGTCAAGGAAGCAACAAGGCGGCCACGAGGCAGGGAGGCGTGCCCAGGGGGGTAGGGGCGCCCCCACCCTCATGGGCCCCTCGTGGCTCCCCTGACCGACTTCTTTTGCCTATATATACTCATATACCCTGAAAACATCTGAGAGCACCATGAAACCCTATTTCCACCACCGCAACCTTCTTTACCCATGAGATCCCATCTTGGGGCCTTTTTCGGCGCTCCACCGGAGGGGGAATCGATCACGGAGGGCTTCTACATGAAAGTGCGTTATATCGACTAGAGGGGGGGTGAATAGGCGATTTTTATGAATTCTTCACTAAGGAATTTGCTAGTGAGGAAATTCCTAAATGAAGAACTACTTGCAGCGGAATAAGTACTCAGAAAGGAACATAACAGAACACAAGCATAGTCATGATGATGAAAAGAAGACAAGCACAGAGTACAGAAAGCGTAAACACAGGATAACACAAGGAAGAAGACAAACAGACTGAAGAAATAGAACTGAGGAAATTGAGAAAGTCTTCAGTCAACGCTTCAAGCAGATAGGAACAAACACACAACAACATACATAAGGAAATGAAAGAGTTGAGGAAATAGAACGAGTTAGCTCGGTGAAGACAATGATTTGGTAGACCAGTTCCAACTGCTGTCTCAGTTGTACATCTGGTTGGAGCGGCTGAGTATTTAAACTCGAGGACACCCAGTCCCGGACACACAGTCCTCACCATATTCTCCTTGAGCTAAGGTCACACAGACCTCGCCCAATCACTTGTGGTAAGTCTTCACGTGACTTCCAAACCTTCACAAACTCGGTCACTTGGCGATCCACAATTCCTCTTGGATGCTCTAGACCTTGACGCCTAACCGTCTGGAAGAAGCACAGTCTTCAAAGGAAACAAGCGTCGGATCCACACAGGATCAATCTCTTTAGTGATGCTCAATCACTTGGGGTTTTGTAGGTTTGGGTTTGGGTTT
Source organism: Triticum dicoccoides (assembly GCF_002162155.2). Classification (NCBI taxonomy): domain Eukaryota; kingdom Viridiplantae; phylum Streptophyta; class Magnoliopsida; order Poales; family Poaceae; genus Triticum; species Triticum dicoccoides. The sequence goes on from NC_041385.1 coordinate 490,732,485, forward strand.
TCCTCACTTGATGATTTTCGCTCAAAGTCCTCGGAGGATGGGTTGCTCTCAAATGACAAGTGTCAGTTTCTCTCGGAGCAGCCAACCAGCTAGTGGTTGTAGGGGGCGGCTATTTATAGCCTAGGGAGCAGCCCGACATGATAAGACATAAATGCCCATGTCTGATATGACCGTTAGGTGGATAGATATTTTGGAACAGCTAGCGCGTAGCACAGCAACGGTCGGAATATTTGACTCTCAAATACCTCAGGGCTATCATGTTCCTCACTTTGTAGGCAATTCACACTGGTGAATTCCTAAGTCCTCAGTCAGAACAAATTCCTCAGAGATCAGAAGAACTTCGTCTCTGTCACTGAAGAATATGACTGAACTGTATGAGATTTCCAATGGCTTCACTCGAAGGGATTGGTAGGTGTAGGATTTTGAGTTGAGCATCACATGGAAAATTTTCCTTAGTATTTCCTCGACCCCCTTTAACCGTACGGTGTTTCCTATGACTCAAGAAAGAGAAAATGAAACTATAAAAACAAAAGTCTTCACGCTTCATGTTCCTCAAATGAATACCAAGTCTTCAAGGTCACACCAATTTCTTCACTTTCAAAGTCTTCAGAAAGTCTTCAGAAATCCAAAGTCTTCAGATGAAGAACTTCATTTTTAGGGGTTGACTTTCTCTGTAAATATCAAACTTCTCATAGACTTATAGACCTGTGTACACTCAGAAACGCATCAGTCCCTTAACCTATAAGTCTTCAATACACCAAAATCACTAAGGGGCACTAGATGCACTTACAATCTCCCCCTTTTTGGTGATTGATGACAATATAGGTTAAGTTTTCAACGGGGATAAACATATGAAGTGTAAATACTGACATTGAGGAATTTGATTGCAAGATATAGAAGAACTCCCCCTGAAGATGTGCATAGTGAGGAATTTGCTTTTGAAGCAATGCACACTTGAAGAGTATAATCATGGAGATCTCCCCCTATATCTTGTAATTCATACACGCATTTGACATATAATATGAGGAATTTGAAATGCATGATGAAATATGGTGACTGATGTAATTCAGCATGCGTGAACATTAATGAGGAATAAGAATGCAGAAGAACACATCAAAAGTATCAAGCCACCATAGAGTTTAAGATTACAACTCGATCCAGCAAAGTCATCAGAAGAACGAGAGTTGTAACTTAGCAAAAACGCCCATATATAGACCCGCTTGAAGACTAACTAAAATTTCTCCCCCTTTGTCATTGAATGACCAAAAGAGTTGAAACCGAGGACTAACGCCCTGAAGAATATCATGATGATGGAGGAGCGCCAGCGTTGTCAGGGTCTTGAGTCATTGTAGGGCCTGCTGCAGTGTCGTCCAAGTCTTCATGCTCGTCCGTGTCGCGCTATGAAGAATATGAACTGGCCACCAAGGGAGGAACCTTGACCTTCTTGTATCTCTTCGGAGGAGGAGCAGACCAGTCAAAGTCTTCCTTGAGGCCCATTTGCTTCAGATCTTCTTCACCATATAGATGTGACAGAATAGCCCAGGTGCGATCAAACACTTCATGGAGGTAGTAGTGGTTTTTCTTCACTGCATTATGTGTAGAAGTCATGTTGTGAAGAATAGAGCCAAACTGACGCTTAACCCACTTGTGATTTCGATCGACCTTCTGGTGAAGACTTATAAGCAGTTCATGGTCAGTGATCACACGAGGAGCAGTAGCTTGAGGACTTGTCTTGGTAGCATTGGCAGCAGAATCATGTGTGGCAGAGTCATCATTGGTGGAGTAAGATGCAGCTTTGCGGAACTGACCATCCAATGGACGAATGCCTTCATCGATCACAACTGGTGACTTGCCCTTCTCATCAGATGAGGAAATTGTCTGCTTGAGGACTTCAATCGGGGGCAAGTAGCTGATGTGATTCTGAAAATCAGCCTTGTAGTTGAGTGAAGACCTTGTTCTGAGGAATATTATGATCCATGGTGCGTAAGGCTTCAGCTCACATGGAGAAAGTGCAACATTCGCCAGAGTCCTCATGAAGAAATCGTGATAATTTATGGGGATGCCATGCATGATGTTGAAAAGCATGTTCTTCATCATTCCGATAATTTCTTCATCGGATGAGTCATGGCCTTTGATGGGACTCATGGTCTTCGTCAGAATGTGGTAGATGGTTCTGGGCACATAGAGCAATTCCTTCACGAGGAATTTGGTCCTTGGAGCTTGTCCTGGCTTCAGCGGCTTCATGAGCACTTGCATATAATGATCAGTGAGTTCAGGCTCATCATACAGACAACGAGCACCGTCGGGTGGAGGACTGATTGGTAAGGCACGAAGCAATTCAATAGCTGGTGCCTTGTAATGAGTGTTTTCAGTCATCCAGTCCAACAACCACGAGTTGACGTCAGCAACATCGCCTGTGATATGCAAAGTTGCATAGAACTGAAGAATAAGCTCTTCATTCCAATCAACTATGTCAGAGCAGAAATTGAGCAAGCCAGCGTCATGAATCATGCTGAGGACTTGAGAGAAGCAAGGCATGGATTCCATGTCCACATGAGGAATATGCTCATGATCGAAGACTTTGTCCTTGTTGAAAAGCACCGAGGAATAGAAGTTGGCCTGGCTGGCAGTCCAGAAACGCTTCCTTCTGAGACAAGCATTGTCATATGGGTTGAATTTCGTGAAGAATACGTGCTCACCAAAGAAATCATCAGCCTTGAATTTTTGCTTTTTGGAGAAAGGATCCTTTGGCTTGGGCTGAGGAGTGTCAGTGAATTGCAGCACTACTTCAGGAATCGCAATCTCAGGTTCCTCAGGCCGAGGAATTTCAGGCTCTTCAACAGCTTCAGCCTGGGTCGTCAATTCTTCATTGACAATTTCTTCAGCACTAGTGGCTGGAATTTCTTCATGAACACTTGGGTTTGCATGAGGTTCTTCAGATCCCATTTTCACTTCAGTGGCGACAGGGGACTGAGGAATAGCTTGAAGGGGAGTGAACATTGGAGAGTTGGGATGTTGACTGTCCCAAAATTCATCATTGAGCACATGAGTGGTACAGCCAATGTCCACATCCTCCTCTTCAATTTATTCAACACCTGCCTCTTCAGCAGTAAACTGAGGCAAAGGTGAGGAAATGACTGGGGTTGAAGGGATCTCACCCACTTCAATTTCTTCGTCCAACTGCTCTATTGAAGCAGCAGATGGAGTTTCTTCATTAGATTCCTCGGGAATCTCATATTCTTCACCAAAAGGAACAAGGTCCTTTGATGGCATTGATGAGACGGGAACGACATCAATTGGATTGTCAATTGAACTGATCAGAGTCTTCATCTTCTTCAGAGCTGAAGAATTTGAAGAGGTTGATGCCTTCCTCTTTTTCATCGCTGCACGCTCTGCAGCCTTGGTCTTCTTCACATCAGATGCAGATGGAAGGATCGGAGTTGGTGTAGGCGCAGGAGGTGCATTTTCTTCAGGCGCAACTTTTGTAGTTGCCCTGATTTGTTCACCTTCTTCAAGCGCATCACTAGTGGGTGCCCTGGCAATATCATCAGCGGCTGGAATGGAGTCATCGGCCCTGGTACTCTCATTTTCTTCAGCAGCCATACTGACATCAGTGGTGCTGGCATGTTCTTCAGTGGGCTGGGCAGATTCTTCAGCCTGAGGAATTTCAACATGCACTGGCGCAGAGGCAGTTGAAGAGAATGTCTTCATCAAATTGACGAACCGAACCTTTGCTCCCTTCCAATCAGCATGGTACCGATTGAAATCATCAGTCAGTTGCTTGATTTCTGCTTGTACATCAATGAGTTGTTCAGGAGTAAGAGTGAGGACATTGTCCTTGAGGTAGCGCTGTTTCTTGTATTGCGCTTTCTTCAGCCTTCGTCCTTCTTCATATTTCCACTTTTCTTCCTCAATGAAGTGAGTGAGAACATGACTTTGACCAGGAGTGAGGTTCATCTCCGGCAAAGGTGTAGCGGGGTTCTTGTGCCATAAGTCAATGAAATCGAGGATCAGCTTAGGATCCAGAAGTAGTGGCATATTGCTTTCTTTGGCTCTAGCAGCCCTGGCCTGCCTGTCTCTGATGATTTTGGCAAGTTCATCATCATCCGCCTCATCATCATCAGAGGGCACTTGGAAAGCGACTTGCTTCTTGTGAGGACTTAGTCGAAGACCTCGTCCGGCAGTGGCCTTTTTCTTCAGCAGTGAGGGACCAGCTGAGGAAGGTCGAGCAGCTGAGGAGCTTGTAGATGCTCCTGAGGCAATAGAGAAGCCTTGAGTCCTTTGGCACATGGCAAGATGCACAGGTGCCGAAGATTTAGTCGGAGCAGCTGAAGACTTTGTCGGAGGAGGAGGAGCAGACTGAGGAATTGGCCATGAGGGCTTTGAAGATGCTGGCCGTGAGGGAATTGCTGAGGAGCTTGGCCGTGAGGGCATTGAAGGATAAGCACTGGACTTGTGGGCAGGCTTCTTTGGCATAGCCTTTCTGGGCTTACTACCAGAGGCCTCAGCAGTGTTAGCAGCAGTAACAGAATCTTCATTGAATTTCCTCACTGCTTCTTTTGCTTGCTTGGCTAGTTTGGCCTGGCACCAAGCCCATTCAGTAGCATAGTCCTCACCGCGCTTGAGGCTGGTGGGATCCGCCAGTTGGCCAGGTCTCAATGGAGGTCTTGAGCATGGAGGGTTGAGCGCGAATTTCTTCATGTACTTGGGAGTAACATACCTATACTCCCTCCATTCTCGTGCCCATCTCCTCTCAATTCGTTGTATGCGCACCTTGCACTGATTTTTGTCCTCCTTGCCAAACTTGGCCTCATCAAGAGTGCAGTATCCAGCATAAATATCCTCAGGAATTTCAAATGCTGTATTGACCTCAGGTCTTTTTGTTCCCTTCTGTGGCTTCTTGTCAACCATTTTCTTCAGCTGATGAATATGAACAACTGAAGTTTCTGAAGAGGTATGCAACTTTTCTTCGAGGAATGCTGCAAATGAGTTAAGTTGATGAGAACCTAGTGATTCAGCAGCGGACATTTGTGCCTATGAACAGAGTATAGTTGCGAGGAATTTGGAGAGGTCATATGCGTTCTCAGAAGGTTTTTCAAAAAGAATAGGTTTTGAGGAATTTGACCAGATGAGTCTTGAGGAATTTCACTAAGCGTTCTTTGTCTTAGGTTCCAGAGTTGTATAGATTGAAAATCCACACAATTGAGGAATCTTGAAGAAAATCATTGCTTAGAGAAACGAATCAAGAACAGATAACATGTGAGGTGTTTTAGTGTGTGAAGATTTGAAGAATAAACACCTTTGAAGATTTTTAGGAAAACACATGAATCAAAGCAGGCAATAAAAGTAACTTTTAATTACCTGAAGTGAAGAACACGACGAACTGGGAAGCATTGAGGTGAAGTTCGTCCGTTCAGATCTTCCACGCCCTAACTCGGCAGAGGAAGACGGCTACGGCGGCGGCGGAGTGAAGAAATCCGCAACCGGCGCGAGTACGACGGCGACGAGGTCGAGGCAGTGAAGCTCTTCCTCACCGGCGATGATGAAGTAGCGGCGGCACTAGGGTTTGGGAAGCTCAAGCGGGAGAGAGAGGTCAAGCGGAGTAAAAGTGAAGTGAGGAGAAGGCAGGGGTATTTATTGCGGTAGTGAAAAACTGTGCGCCCGAGGATTTCGGACGAACGTGACCCTGGCTTTTCCCATTCACATGACATGTGACACCCACGTACTGTGAGGTGGCGATCGTGTAGGATCGTAGGTGAATAGATAAGTATTTGTCGTGAGAAGCGGAACGGTTTGAGCGGCAAAGCCGAAAATTTAGATAAGATAAGTTTTAAGTTACCGTTCGCAATTTCTTCAGTTGTCAAGGATACAATGAAGATTTTGAATGAGTTTCAAATCAGAACGCATATGAACAATTTGTGAAAAGATTAGATTGAGTTTAGCATAGAGGGGGAAGGGTCCGATCACATTAACTTAGCAGAAGAAATCAACTTGAGGAATTATCAATAAGTGAATGTTGTAGAGGACATAAAACTCATATATATATATATATTCAAATGAAGACAAACAATGGAAATAGTGAAGACATTGCAAGTTGAAGAATTTGAAAAACTGAGGAATTTCAAGACTGAGGAAAAACACAAATTGAAGATTTTCAACTTTTATGGTGGCGTAACCCACTGTATAAGAAAGTTGGCTTCAGACACCGCGTACAATTGTCGTAGGGCTCTGAGAGTCAATTTCTTCATTAATTTCTTCACACTTAGAGGGTTAGTCTTCATTGATTGAAGAAAAACGTTACTTCGTGTGTTGCGCATCTAAGTCATCAAGTCAGCATAAGTGTTAGGATGTGTGTCCATTTCAGAGAACATTCGAAGATTCTAGGATATTTAGCTCACACCGCAACTTGCTAAATCTCTTCTCATCCAAGGGCTTAGTGAAGATATCGGCCAGCTGATCTTCAGTTCTAGCATGGTCGATGGAGATATCGCCCTTCAACACATGATCACGAAGAAAATGATGACGAATCTGAATGTGCTTTGTCTTCGAGTGCCGAACTGGGTTATGAGCAATCTTGATAGCACTCTCATTGTCGCAGTAGAGAGGCACATTCTTCACGTTGATGCCATAGTCCTTGAGTGTTTGCTTCATCCAAAGTAATTGAGCACAACACGATCCAGCAGCAATGTACTCAGCTTCTGCAGTGGAGAGTGATACGCATTTCTGTTTCTTCGAGGACCAATAGACCAAAGATCGTCCGAGGAAATGGCATGTGCCTGATGTTGACTTGCGGTCCACGCGAACGCCAGCATAGTCAGAGTCTGAATATCCAATGAGATCAAATGAACAGCCCTTGGGATACCATAATCCAAGTGTTGGTGTGTGAGCTAAGTATCAAAGAATATGCTTCACAGCCTTATGGTGTGATTCCTTCGGTGTAGCTTGAAATCGGGCACACATGCAAACACTAAGCATAATATCCGGCCTAGATGCACATAGGTACAATAAAGAGCCAATCATGGAGCGGTATACCTTTTGATCGAAGTCTTTACCATTTTCATCAGTGCATAGATGGCCATTTGTGGGCATTGGAATTTTGACCCCTTTGCAATCTTGCATGCCGAATTTCCTCAATACATCTTTGAGGTATTTCTCCTGAGATATGAATATTCCATTGTGCTGTTGACGAATTTGAAGACCTAAAAAGAATTTCAAATCTCCCATCATAGACATTTGATATTATTCACTCATCATATAGGCAAATTCATCACTATAGCGTTGGTCAGTACAGCCAAAGATAATATCATCAACATATATTTGGCACACAAACAATTCACCATCATAAGACTTAGTGAAAAGAGTTGGGTTGAGTGAAACGGGTTTGAAGCCTTTCTTCATGAATAATTCCTTTAAAGTGTCATACCACGCCCGAGGGGCTTGCTTGAGGCCATACAGGGCCTTGTTGAGTCTGAAGACTTTGTCGGGATTCTTTGGATCTTCAAAACCTGGGGGTTGAGAAACATATACTTCTTCCTCAAGCTTACCATTGAGGAATGCACTTTTCACATCCATTTGATATAAGGTGATATTATGATGGTTAGCGTAAGCAAGTAATATGCGAATAGCCTCAAGTCTAGCAACAGGTGCAAACGTTTCATCAAAATCAATTCCTTCAACCTGTGTGTAGCCTTGAGCTACAAGCCGTGCCTTATTCCTCACCACAAGGCCATTTTCATCTTTCTTGTTGCGGTAGATCCATTTTGTGCCAATAATGTTGTGCTTGCGAGGATCTAGACGTTTGACTAGTTCCCAGATGTTGTTGAGCTCAAATTGATGTAATTCTTCTTGCATAGCTTGAATCCACTCAGGCTCCAGAAATGCTTCATCTACCTTAATGGGCTCTGTGATAGAGACAAAAGCAAAGTGCCCACAAAAGTTAGATAAATGTGAAGCTTTTGAGCGTGTGAGAGGACCTGGTGCACGAATGCCATCGATGATCTTCTCGACTTGCACTTCATTTGCAATGCGAGGATGAGTGGGTTGTCTTCGAGGAATTTGATCCGCATTTTCTTCAGGAGCATTTTCCTCAGCACCATTTTCTTCAGGTGCGCCAGTTTGACGTTCATCACGTTCTGGAATGAATTCTTCAGCAGATTCTTCAGTAGGAATGACATCCTCAGTGGCCTTGAACTTGATAGAATCCTCAGGTGCTAGTTCATCTATCACGGAAGGTAGGTGCTCTCTTTGCGAGCCATTAGTTTCATCAAACTGCACATCTACAGTTTCAACAACCTTGTGAAGAATGCTGTTGAAGACTCTATAGGTGTGCGAGTCCTTTCCGTAACCAAGCATGAAACCCTCATGTGCTTTCGGTGCAAATTTAGAATTGTGATGTGGATCTCTAATCTAACATTTAGCACCAAAGACTTTGAAGTAACTTACATTGGGTTTCTTGTCAGTGAGGAGTTCATAGGCAGTCTTCTTGAAGAATTTGTGAAGATATACTCTATTGATGATGTGGCAAGCAGTATAAATTGCATCAATCCAGAACCGACGCGGTGTCTTGTATTCATCAAGCATAGTGCGATCCATTTCAGCGAGGGTTCTATTCTTGCGCTCCATAACGCCATTCTGCTAAGGAGTATAAGGAGCAAATAACTCATGAGTAATACCAAGTTCATCAAGATAGCCATCAAGACGGGAATTCTTGAACTCAGTCCCATTGTCACTCGTGATGTGTTTGATCTTCACACCAAAGTTGGTTGAAGCCCTCGAGGAAAATCATTTGAAGACTTCCTGCACTTCATGTTTGTAAGTGACAATGTGTACCCATGTGTAATGAGAATAATAATCAACAATAACAAAGCCATATAGAGATGCATCATTCGTCATAGCAGAATAATGATTAGGACCGAAGAGATCCATGTGAAGCAATTCAAATGGTCGAGTGGTAGTCATGATAGTCTTTGTTGGATGCTTGGCCTTTGTCATCTTCCCAGCTTCACAAGCTCCGCATAAGTGATCCTTGAGGAATTTGACATTCTCAATGCCAATGACATGCTTCTTCTTCGCGAGCATGTGCAGATTCCTCATGCCAGCATGACCAAGTCGTCGATGCCATAGCCAGCCTTCTGAAGTTTTTGCAAGTAAGCACACGGCTGGTTGTGGTCCTATAGAGAAATCAACAATATACAGATCTCCTCTCCTAAAGTCTTCGACGACTTTGGAATGGTCAGCTTCCATGATCACAACACAACGATATCTTCCAAAGACAACAACCATATCAAGATCACAAAGCATTGAGACAGACATGAGGTTGTATCCTAAGGACTCGACAAGCATGACTTTATCCATGTGTCGATCCTTTGAGATCGCAACCTTACCTAGACCTAATACCTGACTTTTGCCTTTGTCGGCGAAGATGATATGCTTCAGATGTGATGGTGATAAAGGAGCATCCATCAATAGATTCTTGTCACCCGTCATGTGATTTGTACATCCACTATTGAGGACCCACTCATTTGCTTTGGGCTGATCATCCTGCAGATGAATTAGCAACTTACAAACTCATATACTTCATCAGTGAATAATATGACATCAGTGACATTAGGTCAATTTCATCAAGCAATTAGAATAGATAATCAGTATGAGGATGTGAGAAATGAAGGTTCATTTCTTCATGATTAGCCCGCGTCCTATCAGGCACTGTTCAGGTCTCCAACAAATTCTTCAGTTGTTTTGAGCACGACTGGAGACCTGACCCTGCATAAGAGATTAGTTCTTTTTCTTCACCACCCACATCTAGAGGGGTGGCAAAGAATTCATCACTCTGTGAGCACCATATGAGAAAGGTGGCATGGACACCAGTCCACTTCGTTTCACATAAGAGGGGTTAGGGTAAGCATATGAATAAGCAGAGAAATTCTTCGAGGACTTATGAACATAATGATTTGAAGAATAATGCACATATTCATAGCCCTTAGCTCTACCCTGCGAAACAGAAGGATTAGTACGATGATGATCATATGAGGACTTTGATCCTTTTGAGGAATTTGGTTCGTATGAGGACTTGGATCCATATGAAGAATTTGGTTCATATGAAGAATTTGATCTGGAGTTCCTTTTCTTCACAGGTGGTGTCATGAGGACATTCACCTGAATACTTTCAAGGCAACTTTTGGGAACCCATATTTTCTTCATAGGAGAACCGTTCCTGCAGTTAGTCCCAACATATCTAGCAAATACTTCACCATTCTGATTTTTGAACAGTTTATAGTTAGAGTCAAATGACTCATCAGAAGAATGAGGAGATTCACATGTAAAGCCAGATAAGTTGGATGGATCAACTGGAGGTCCCTTTGCAGCAACCCATGAGGTTTTGGGATACTGCTTAGGCTTCCAATATGTTCCATCAGCATTGAGTTTCCTCTCAAAGGCAATACCCTCTTTCCTAGGGTTTCTGTTGAGGATTTGCTTTTTGAGCACATCACAAAGAATCTAATGCCCTTTGAGGCTTTTGTACATGCCTGTTGTGTACAATTCCTTCAGCCCTGCATCATTAGTAGTACTAGCAATGTCCTCAGATGAGGAATTAGTGATAGCAGAGACATGTGAAGAATTTATAACATTTGAAGCATCTGAACATTCAGGTGAAGAATTAGCAGATTCACGTTTAATGCACTTAAGACACGGAGGTACAAATTCTTCCTGGGTAGAGCTGATTTGTTGAGCAAGTAATGAATCACTCTCCTTCTGAAGATCTTCATAACTCACTCTTAGCTTCTCAAGATCTTGCTTTCTTTGAAGAAACTCATAAGAAAGCTTCTCATGATCAGATAAGAGAGTGTTATGATGACTTTGAAGATTGTCAAACTTAGACTGAAGTCTCTGAAGATTATCAATTAAGTTTTTGGTGCGATCCATTTCTTCACCCAACATATCATCACTTTTGTCTAACATGTTTTGAAGCTTTTCAATAGCCTTTTGTTGTTTCACAGCAATTTTAGCAAGTTTAGAGTAGCTAGGCTTGAGATTTTCATCAGATTCATCCTCACTAGAGTCAGAGGAGGCGTATTTAGTTACCTTGGCACCCTTTGCCATGAAGCAATAGGTGGGAGCATAGTCATCATTGCCTTCATCAGCATTGTTGGTGTTGCCATTTTCTTCAGAGTTGAAGATAGACTTGCCGACGAACGCGGTAGCAAGAGCCAAGCTTGCCACACTAGACTCAGACTCCTCGGATGCCTCCTCTTCCTCATGATCCTCAGATTCATCCTCTGAATCCATTTCCTTGCCAATGAATGACCGAGCTTTCTTGGAGCTGCTCTTCTTGTGAGATGAAGACTTCGAGGATTTTGACAATGAAGACTTTGAAGATTTCTTCTTCTTCTTGCCATCATCAGAACTGTAATCCTTGTATTTCTTCTTCTTCAATTCCTTGTCCCACTGAGGACAATCTTGAATGTAGTGACCCGGATTTTTGCATTTGTGACATAGCCTCTTCTTATAATCATAGATGAGGAATCGTTGCTCCTTGAGGATTTTCCAAAGCGGCCACGTCTTGAGAACTTCTGGAATTTCTTCACGAGCAATGCTAGTTCTTGGCTCAGTTCTTCAGGATCACCAAGGCTGCTGGTAGAGTCTTCTTCCTCAGACTCAGAGACTGCCTTGGCCTTCAGAGCACGTGGTTTGCCATACCTCGAACCATATAGATCTCTCTTCTCAGCAAGCTGGAACTCATGAGTGTTTAGCCTCTCGAGGATATCAGCGGGATCAAGTGACTTGTAGTCAGCACGCTCTTGAATCATCAGTGCCAGAGTATCAAATCAAGAATCTAGCGATCTCAGCAATTTCTTCACCACCTCATGGTCGGTGATGTCAGTGGCGCCAAGCACTTGAAGCTCATTTGAGATGTCAGTGAGGCGATCGAAGGTTTGCTGAACATTTTCATTGTCGAGTCTTTTGAAGCGGTTGAGGAGATTGCGAAGAATGTCAACACGAGAGTCACGTTGAGTTGAGACTCCTTCATTTACTTTGGACAGCCTATCCCAGATAAGCTTGGCAGTTTCCAAAGCACTCACTCTTCCATACTGTACTTTGCTTAGATGACCACATATGATATTCTTCGCTTGAGAATCGAGTTGCTTGAATCTCTTCACATCAGTAGCGTTCAGAGACGGTGTGACTGAGGGAACACCATTTTCCACAACATACCAGAGATCGTTGTCAATTGCCTCAAGATGCATTCGCATCTTGTTCTTCCAGTAGGGGTAGTCCGTTCCATCAAAGGTAGGACACCCAACAGAGACCTTCATCATATCTGCGGTTGACATAACTGAAACTCCAGGCGGTTAAACAAAAATCACACAGAACAAGGGAGTACCTTGCTCTGATACCAATTGAAAGTGCGTTATATCGACTAGAGAGGGGGTGAATAGGCGATTTTTATGAATTCTTCACTGAGGAATTTGCTGGTGAGGAAATTCCTAAATGAAGAACTACTTGCAGCGGAATAAGTACTCAGAAAGGAACATAACAGAACACAAGCCTAGTCATCATGATGAAAAGAAGACAAGCACAGAGTACAGAAAGCGTAAACACAGGATAACACAAGGAAGAAGACGAACAGACTGAAGAAATAGAACTGAGGAAATTGAGAAAGTCTTCAGTCAACGTCTTCAAGCAGATAGGAACAAACACACAACAACATACATGAGGAAATTAAAGAGTTGAAGAAATAGAACCAGTTAGCTCGGTGAAGACAATGATTTGGTAGACCAATTCCAACTGCTGTCTCAGTTGTACATCTGGTTGGAGCGGCTGAGTATTTAAACTCGAGGACACCCAGTCCCGGACACACAGTCCTCACCGTATTCTCCTTGAGCTAAGGTCACACAGACCTTGCCCAATCACTCGTGGTAAGTCTTCAGGTGACTTCCGAACCTTCAAAAACTCGGTCACGCGGCGATCCACAATTCCTCTTGGATGCTCTAGACCTTGACGCCTAACCGTCTGGAAGAAGCACAGTCTTCAAAGGAAACAAGCGTCGGATCCACACAGGATCAATCTCTTTAGTGATGCTCAATCACTTGGGGTTTTGTAGGTTTGGGTTTGGGTTTTCCTCACTTGATGATTTTCGCTCAAAGTCCTCGGAGGATGGGTTGCTCTCAAATGACAAGTGTCAGTTTCTCTCAGAGCAGCCAACCAGCTAGTGGTTGTAGGGGGCGGCTATTTATAGCCTAGGGAGCAGCCCGACATGATAAGACATAAATGCCCATGTCTGATATGACCGTTAGGTGGATAGATATTTTGGAACAGCTAGCGCGTAGCACAGCAACGGTCGGAATATTTGACTCTCAAATACCTCAGGGCTATCATGTTCCTCACTTTGTAGGCAATTCACACTGGTGAATTCCTAAGTCCTCAGTCAGAACAAATTCCTCAGAGATCAGAAGAACTTCGTCTCTGTCACTGAAGAATATGACTGAACTGTATGAGATTTCCAATGGCTTCACTCGAAGGGATTGGTAGGTGTAGGATTTTGAGTTGAGCATCACATGGAAAATTTTCCTTAGTATTTCCTCGACCCCCTTTAACCGTACGGTGTTTCCTATGACTCAAGAAAGAGAAAATGAAACTATAAAAACAAAAGTCTTCACGCTTCATGTTCCTCAAATGAATACCAAGTCTTCAAGGTCACACCAATTTCTTCACTTTCAAAGTCTTCAGAAAGTCTTCAGAAATCCAAAGTCTTCAGATGAAGAACTTCATTTTTAGGGGTTGACTTTCTCTGTAAATATCAAACTTCTCATAGACTTATAGACCTGTGTACACTCACAAACGCATCAGTCCCTTAACCTATAAGTCTTCAATACACCAAAATCACTAAGGGGCACTAGATGCACTTACAATCTCCCCCTTTTTGGTGATTGATGACAATATAGGTTAAGTTTTCAACGGGGATAAACATATGAAGTGTAAATACTGACATTGAGGAATTTGATTGCAAGATATAGAAGAACTCCCCCTGAAGATGTGCATAGTGAGGAATTTGCTTTTGAAGCAATGCACACTTGAAGAGTATAATCATGGAGATCTCCCCCTATATCTTGTAATTCATACACGCATTTGACATATAATATGAGGAATTTGAAATGCATGATGAAATATGGTGACTGATGTAATTCAGCATGCGTGAACATTAATGAGGAATAAGAATGCAGAAGAACACATCAAAAGTATCAAGCCACCATAGAGTTTAAGATTACAACTCGATCCAGCAAAGTCATCAGAAGAACGAGAGTTGTAACTTAGCAAAAACGCCCATATATAGACCCGCTTGAAGACTAACTAAAATTTCTCCCCCTTTGTCATTGAATGACCAAAAGAGTTGAAACCGAGGACTAACACCCTGAAGAATATCATGATGATGGAGGAGCGCCAGCGTTGTCAGGGTCTTGAGTCATTGTAGGGCCTGCTGCAGTGTCGTCCAAGTCTTCATGCTCGTCCGTGTCGCGCTATGAAGAATATGAACTGGCCACCAAGGGAGGAACCTTGACCTTCTTGTATCTCTTCGGAGGAGGAGCAGACCAGTCAAAGTCTTCCTTGAGGCCCATTTGCTTCAGATCTTCTTCACCATATAGATGTGACAGAATAGCCCAGGTGCGATCAAACACTTCATGGAGGTAGTAGTGGTTTTTCTTCACTGCATTATGTGTAGAAGTCATGTTGTGAAGAATAGAGCCAAACTGACGCTTAACCCACTTGTGATTTCGATCGACCTTCTGGTGAAGACTTATAAGCAGTTCACGGTCAGTCATCATATGAGGAGCAGTAGCTTGAGGACTTGTCTTGGTAGCATTGGCAGCAGAATCATGTGTGGCAGAGTCATCATTGGTGGAGTAAGATGCAGCTTTGCAGAACTGACCATCCAATGGACGAATGCCTTCATCAATCACAGCTGGTGACTTGCCCTTCTCATCAGATGAGGAAATTGTCCGCTTGAGGACTTCAGTCGGGGGCAAGTAGCTGAGGTGATTCTGAAAATCAGCCTTGTAGTTGAGTGAAGACCTTGTTTTGAGGAATCTCATGATCCACAACGCGTAAGGCTTCAGCTCACATGGAGAAAGTGCAACATTCGCCAGAGTCCTCATTAAGAAATCATGATAATTTATGGGGATGCCATGCATGATGTTGAAAAGCATGTTCTTCATCATTCCGATAATTTCTTCATCGGATGAGTCATGGCCTTTGATGGGACTCATGGTCTTCGTCAGAATGCGGTAGATGGTTCTGGGCACATAGAGCAATTCCTTCACGAGGAATTTGGTCCTTGGAGCTTGTCCTAGCTTCAGCGGCTTCATGAGCACTTTCATATAATGATCAGTGAGTCCAGGCTCATCATACAGACAACGAGCACCATCAGGTGGAGGACTGATTGGTAAGGCACGAAGCAATTTAGTGGTTGGTGCCTTGTAATGAGTGTTTTCAGTCATCCAGTCCAACACCCACGAGTTGACGTCAGCAGCATCGCCTGTGATATGCAAAGTTGCGTAGAACTGAAGAATAAGCTCTTCATTCCTATCAACTATGTCAGAGCAGAAATTGAGCAAGCCAGCGTCATGAATCATGCTGAGGACTTGAGAGAAGCAAGGCATGGATTCCATGTCCACATGAGGAATATGCTCATGATCGAAGACTTTGTCCTTGTTGAAAAGCACTGAGGAATAGAAGTTGGCCTGGCTGGCAGTCCAGAAATGCTTCCTTCTGAGACAAGCATTGTCATATGGGTTGAATTCCAGGAAGAATACGTGCTCGCCGAAGAAATCATCAGCCTTGAATTTTTGCTTTTTGGAGAAAGGATCCTTTGGCTTGGGCTGAGGAGTGTCAGTCAATTGCAGCACTACTTCAGGAATCGCAATCTCAGGTTCCTCAGGCTGAGGAATTTCAGGCTCTTCAACAGCTTCAGCCTAGGTCATCAATTCTTCATTGACAATTTCTTCAGCACTAGTGGCTGGAATTTCTTCATGAACACTTGGGGTTGCATGAGGTTCTTCAGATCCCATTTGCACTTCAGTGGCGACAGGGGACTGAGGAATAGCTTGAAGGGGAGTGAACATTGGAGAGTTGGGATGTTGACTGTCCCAAAATTCATCATTGAGCACAGGGGTGGTACAGCCAATGTCCACATCCTCCTCTTCAATTTCTTCAACACCTGCCTCTTCAGCAGTAAACTGAGGCAAAGGTGAGGAAATGACTGGGGTTGAAGGGATCTCACCCACTTCAATTTCTTCGTCCAACTGCTCTGTTGAAGCAGCAGATGGAGTTTCTTCATCAGATTCCTCAGTAATCTCATATTCTTCCCCAAAAGGAACAAGGTCCTTTGATGGCATTGATGAGACGGGAACCACATCAATTGGATTGTCAATTGAACCGATGAGAGTCCTCATCTTCTTCAGAGCTGAAGAATTTGAATAGGTTGATGCCTTCCTCTTTTTCATTGCTGCACGCTCTGCAGCCTTTGTCTTCTTCACATCAGATGCAGATGGAAGGACCATAGTTGGTGTAAGCACAGGAGGTGCATTTTCTTCAGGCGCAACTTTTGTAGTTGCCCTGACTTGTTCACCTTCTTCAGGCGCATCACTAGTGGATGCCCTGGCAATAAAATCAGTGGCTGGAATGGAGTCATCAGCGCTGGTACTCTCATTTTCTTCAGCAGCCATACTGACATCAGCGGTGCTGGCATGTTCTTCAGTGGGCTGGGCAGATTCTTCAGCCTGAGGAATTTCAACATGCACCGGCGCAGAGACAGTTGAAGAGAAAGTCTTCATCAAATTGACGAACCGAACCTTTGCTCCCTTCCAATCAGCATGGTACCGATTGAAATCATCACTCAGTTGCTTGATTTCAGCTTGTACATCAATAAGTTGTTCAGGAGTAAGAGTGAGGACATTGTCCTTGAGGTAGCGTTGTTTCTTCTATTGCACTTTCTTCAACCTTCGTCCTTCTTCATATTTCCACTTTTCTTCCTCAATGAAGTGAGTGAGAACATGACTTTGACCAGGAG
Organism: Triticum dicoccoides; assembly: GCF_002162155.2. Classification (NCBI taxonomy): domain Eukaryota; kingdom Viridiplantae; phylum Streptophyta; class Magnoliopsida; order Poales; family Poaceae; genus Triticum; species Triticum dicoccoides. The sequence goes on from NC_041385.1 coordinate 490,749,550, forward strand.
TGAGGTTCATCTCCGGCAAAGGTGTAGCGGGGTCCTTGTGCCATAAGTCAATGAAATCAAGGATCAGCTTGGGATCCAGAAGTAGTGGCACATTACTACCTTTGGCTCTAGCGGCCCTGGCTTGCCTGTCTCTGATGATTTTGGCAAGTTCATCATCATCCGCCTAATCATCATCAGAGGGCACTTGGAAAGCGACTTGCTTCTTGTGAGGACTTAGTCGAAGACCTCGTCCGGCAGTGGCCTTTTTCTTCAGTAGTGAGGGACCAGCTGAGGAAGGTCGAGCAGCCGAGGAGCTTGCAGATGCTCCTGAGGCAATAGAGAAGCCTTGAGTCCTTTGGCACGTGGCAAGATGCACAGGTGCCGAAGATTTTGTTGGACCAGCTGAAGACTTTGTTGGAGGAGGAGGAGCAGACTGAGGAATTGTCCATGAGGGCTTTGAAGATGCCGACCGTGAGGGAATTGCTGAGGAGCTTGGCCGTGAGGGCATTGAAGGAGAAGCACTGGACTTGTGGGTAGGCTTCTTTGGCATAGCCTTTCTGGGCTTACTACCAGAGGCCTCAGCAGTGTTAGCAGCAGCAGCAGAATCTTCATTGAATTTCCTCACTGCTTCTTTTGCTTGCTTGGATAGTTTGGCCTGGCGACTAGCCCATTCAGTAGCATAGTCCTCACCGTGCTTGAGGCTGGTGGGATCTGCCAGTTGGCCAGGTCTCAATGGAGGTCTTGAGCATGGAGGGTTGAGCGCGAATTTCTTCATGTACTTGGGAGTAACATACCTGTACTCCCTCCATTCTCGTGCCCATCTCCTCTCAATTCGTTGTATGCGCACCTTGCTCTGATTCTTATCCTCCTTGCCAAACTTGGCCTCATCAAGAGTGCAGTATCCAGCATAAATATCCTCAGGAATTTCAAACGCTGTGTTGACCTCAGGCCTTTTTCCTCCCTTTTGTGGCTTCTTGTCAGCCATTTTCTTCAGCTGAGGAATATGAACAACTGAAGTTTCTGAAGAGGTATGCAACTTTTCTTCGAGGAACACTGCAAATGAGTGAAGTTGATGAGAACCTAGTGATTCAGCAGCGGACATTTGTACCTGTGAACAGAGTATAGTTGCGAGGAATTTGGAGAGGTCATATGCGTTCTCCGAAGGTTTTTCAAAAAGAATAGGTTTTGAGGAATTTGACCAGATGAGTCTTGAGGAATTTCACTAAGCGTTCTTTGTCTTAGGTTCCAGAGTTGTATAGATTGAAAATCCACACAATTGAGGAATCTTGAACAAAATCATTGCTTAGAGAAATGAATCAAGAACAGATAACATGTGAGGTGTTTTAGTGTGTGAAGATTTGAAGAATAAACACCTTTGAAGATTTTTAGGAAAACACATGAATCAAAGCGGGCAATAAAAGTAACTTTTAATTACCCGAAGTGAAGAACACGACGAACTGGGAAGCGTTGAGGTGAAGTTCGTCCGTTCAGATCTTCCACGCCCTAACTCGGTAGAGGAAGACGGCTACGGCGGCGGAGAAGTGAAGAAATCCGCAACCGGCGCGAGTACGATGGTGATGAGGTCGAGGCAGTGAAGCTCTTCCTCACCGGCGACGATGAAGTAGCGGCAGCCCTAGGGTTTGGGAAGCTCGAGCGGGAGAGAGAGGTCGAGCGGAGTAAAAGTGAAGTGAGGAGAAGGCAGGGGTATTTATAGCGGTAGTGAAAAACTGTGCGCCCGAGGATTTCGGACGAACGTGCCCCTGGCTTTTCCCATTCACATGACATGTGTCACCCACGTACTGTGAGGTGGCGATCGTGTAGGATCGTGGGTGAAAAGATAAGTATTTGTCGTGAGAAGCGGAACGGTTTAAGCGGCAAAGCCGAAAATTTAGATAAGATAAGTTTTAAGTTACCGTTTGCAATTTCTTCAGCTGTCAAGGACACAGTGAAGTTTTTGAACGAGTTTGAAATCAGAACGCATATGAAGAATTTGTGAAAAGATTAGATTGAGTTTAGCATAGAGGGTGAAGGGTCCGATCACATTCACTTAGCAGAAGAAATCAACTTGAGGAATTAGCAATAAGTGAATGTTGTAGAGGACATAAAACTCATATATATATATATATATATATATATATATATATATATATATATATATATATATATTCAAATGAAGACAAACGACGGAAATAGTGAAGACATTGCAAGTTGAAGAATTTGAAAAATTGAGGAATTTCAAGACTGAGGAAAAACACAAATTGAAGATTTTCAACTTTTGTGGTGGCGTAACCCACTGTATAAGAAAGTTGGCTTCAGACACCGCGTACAATTGTCGTAGGGCTCTGAGAGTCAATTTCTTCATTAATTTCTTCACACTTAGAGGGTTAGTCTTCATTGATTAAAGAAAAACGTTACTTCGTGTGTTGCGCATCTAAGTCATCAAGTCAGCATAAGTGTTAGGATGTGTGTCCACTTCAGAACATTCGAAGATTTTAGGATATTTAGCTCACACCGCAACTTGCTAAATCTCTTCTCATCCAAGGTCTTAGTGAAGATATCGGCCAGCTGATCTTCAGTTCTAGCATGGTCGATGGAGATATCGCCCTTCAACACATGATCACGAAGGAAATGATGACGAATTTGAATGTGCTTTGTCTTTGAGTGCCAAACTGGGTTATGAGCAATCTTGATAGCACTCTCATTGTTGCAGTAGAGAGGCACATTTTTCACGTTGATGCCATAGTCCTTGAGTGTTTGCTTCATCCAAAGTAATTGAGCACAACACGATCCGGCAGCAATGTACTCAGCTTCTGCAGTGGAGAGTGATACGCAGTTCTGTTTCTTCAAGGACCAACCAACCAAAGATCGTCCAAGGAAATGGCATGTGCCTAATGTTGACTTGCGGTCCACGCGATCGCCAGCATAGTCTTCAGAAAGTCTTCAGAAATCCAAAGTCTTCAGAAAGTCTTCAGAAATTTCTTCACTTTCAAAGTCTTCAGAAATCCAAAGTCTTCAAAAAGTCTTTAGAAATCCAAAGTCTTCAAAAAGTCTTCAGAAATCCAAAGTCTTCAGAAGGTCACACCAATTTCTTCACTTTCAAAGTCTTCAGAAATCGAAAGTCTTCAGATGAAGAACTTCATTTTTAGGGGTCGACTTTCTCTGTAAATATCAAACTTCTCATAGACTTGTAGACTTGTGTACACTCACAAATGCATCAGTCCCTTAACCTATAAGTCTTCAATACACCAAAATCACTAAGGGGCACTAGATGCACTTACACTACATCAACACCATAGCCTCTCCGATGAAGTGTGAGTAGTTTACCACAGACCTTCGGGTCCATAGCTATTAGCTAGATGGCTTCTTCTCTCTCTTTGATTCTCAATACAAAGTTCTCCTCGATCTTCTTGGAGATCTATTCGATGTAATAATTTTTGCGGTGTGTTTGTTGAGAACCGATGAATTGTGGGTTTATGATAAAGAATTATCTATGAACAATATTTGAATCTCCTATGGATTATTTTATGTATGATTTGTTATCTTTGCAAGTCTCTTCGAACTATCAGTTTGGTTTGGCCTACTAGATTGATCTTTCTTGCAATTGTAGAAGTGCTTAGCTTTGGGTTCAATCTTGCAGTGTCCTTTCCCAGTGACAGCAGGGGCAGCAAGGCAAGTATTGTATTGTTGCCATCGAGGATAAAAAGATGGGCTTTATATCATATTGCTTGAGTTTATCCCTCTACATCATGTCATCTTGCCTAATGCATTACTCTATTCTTATGAACTTAATACTCTAGATGCATGCTGTATAGCAGTCGATGTGTGGAGTAATAGTAGTAGATGCAGAATCGTTTCGATCTACTTGTCGCGGACGTGATGCCTATATACATGATCATGCCTAGATATTCTCATAACTATGCACTTTTCTATCAATTGCTCGCACCACAAAAAAAAGACACATCCGTGACATTTTGGGCCGAACGAATTTTTTTTCTGTCATACATATGACACTTCTATGACGATAAATGTGACAAAACCCGGTATCATCATAGATGTGGTGGGCCCCTACTTCTATGACAAAAAATCATGAAAGAAAATGGGCTTTTCGTCCTGGGCGGGCCGGAGACGCAGCTGCATGACATTCTTTGGGCCGTCCATGATGGAAAAAACCATGGTAGAAGCGAGGGGGAGGAAAATTTCGGGGAGTTGCAGGTTACGATGGGAGGCCGGGAGCCGAGCGATGCGCGTTTCTCTCGTACACGTTGATACGTCTCCAACGTATCTATAATTTTTGATTGCTCCATGCTACTTTATCTACTGTTTTAGGCAATATTGGGATTTATTATCCACTTTTATATTATTTTTGGGACTAACCTATTAACCGGAGGCCCAGCCCAGATTTGCTGTTTTATGCCTATTTCAGTGTTTCGAGGAAAAGGAATATCAGACGGAGTCAAAACGGAATGAAATCAACTGGAGAAGTTATTTTTGGAAGGAAAGCAACCTGATGGACTTGGAGTGCACGTCAGGGGAGTCCCGGGCTGCCCACGAGGGTGGGGGGCGCCCCCCTGGGCGCGCCCCTACCACATGGGGCCCCCGTAGCTCCTCCAACGTACCCCCTGCACCCATATATACTCACGTACCCTAAAACTTCCAGAACAGAAGATAGATCGGGAGTTCTACCGCCGCAAACCTCCAGAGCCACCAAAAACCAATCGGGACCCTGTTCCGGCACCCTGCCGGAGGGGGATCCCATCACCGGAGGCCATCTTGATCATCCTGGCGCTATCCATGACGAGGAGGAAGTAGTTCACCCTCGGGGCTGAGGTTATGTACTAGTATCTATGTGTTTGATCTCTCTCTCTCTCTCTCTCTCTCTCTCTCTCTCTCGTGTTTTCTCTCGTGTTCCTCTATGGCACGATCTTGATGTATCCCGAGCTTTGCTATTATAGTTGGATCTTATGATGTTTCTCCCCCTCTACTCTCTTGTGATGAATTAAGTTTCCCCTTTTGAAGTTATCTTATAGGATTGAGTCTTTGATGAGAACACTTGATGTATGTCTTGTCGTGATTATCTGTGGTGACAATGGGATATCATGTGCCACTTGATGTATGTTTTGGTGATCAACTTGCGGGTTTCGTGTCATTGGGAACATATGCATAGGGGTTGGCACACGTTCTTGACTCTCCGGTAGTAGCTTTGGGGCTGAGTACTTTTATGTTGGTTGAATGAATCTGAGACTGCGTGACGCATATCGTATAATCATGCCCACGGATACTTGAGGTGACAATGGAGTATCTAGGTGACATTAGGGTTTTGGTTGATTTGTGTCTTAAGGTGTTATTCTAGTATGAACTCTATGATGGATTGAGCGGAAAGAATAGCTTTATGTTATTTTACTATGAACTCTTTTATAGATCGACCCGAAAGAATAACTTTGAGGTGGTTTCGTACCCTACCATAATCTCTACGTTTGTTCTCCGCTATTAGTGGCTTTGGAGTGACTATTTGTTGCATGTTGAGGGCTTGTTATATGATCTATCTATGTTATTATTGTTGAGAGAACTTGCACTAGTGAAAGTATGAACCCTAGGCCTTGTTTCCTACCATTGCAATACCGTTTACGCTCACTTGTACCACTTGTTACCTTGCTGTTTTTATTATTTCAGATTACAAAAACCTTTATCTACTATCTATTTTGCACTTGTATCTTCATCTCTTCGCCGAACTAGTGCACCTATACAATTTACCATTGTATTGGGTGTGTTGGGGACACAAGAGACTCTTTGTTATTTGGCTGCAGGGTTGTTTGAGAGAGACCATCTTCATCCTACGCCTCCTATAGATTGATAAACCTTAGGTCATCCACTTGAGGGAAATTTGCTACTGTCCTACAAACCTGTGCACTTGTAGGCCCAACAACGTCTACAAGAAGAAGGTTGTGTAGTAGACATCAAGCTCTTTTCTGGCGCCGTTGCCGGGGAGGTGAGTGCTTGAAGGTATATCTTTAGATCTTGCAATCGAATCTTTTTGTTTCTTGTTTTAGCACTAGTTTAGTTTATAAAAGAAAATTACAAAAAAATCGAGTTAAGTTTGTCACATATGCTTCACCTTTTTAATATCTTTCGTGAGTATGATGGAAACGAAAATTGTGCTCAAGTACTAGAAGAAGAATTACATAGAATTCTTGGCATAAAATATGTGAAAGATGAGCATGATTTCAATTTTGTTAGTATGAATTCCCTGAACATCCATGATGCTAATGATATGCAAAGCCACAAGCTTGGGGAAGCTATGTTTGATGGAGATGATATTTTTTGTCCCCCAAGATTTGATGAGCAAATTTACTACGATGAAAGCATTCCTCCTATCTATGATGATTATTGTGATGACACGTATGCTTTAAAGAATAATGATAACCATGAAACGTGTCATCTTGATCTTAATTTTCAATCACATGATAGTTATTTTGTTGAGTTTGCTCCCACTACTATTCATGAGAAGAAATTTGCTTATGTGGAGAGTAGTAAATTTTATATGCTTGTAGATCATGAAAAGAATGCTTTAGGTGCTGGTTATATTGTTGAATTCATTCATGATGCTACTGAAAATTATTATGAGGGAGGAACATATGCTTGTAGGAATTGCAATAATGTCAAGTTTCCTCTCTATGTGTTTAAAGTTTTGAAGCTATGCTTGTGTTACCTTCCTATGCTAGTTGATTATTGTTCCCATAAGTTGTTTTCTCACAAAATCCCTATGCATAGGAAGTGGGTTAGACTTAAATGTGCTAGTCATATGCTTCATGATGCTCCCGTTATGTTTCACTTCTTATCTTTTTTGTGAGCATCATTGTCATCCATGCCTAGCTAGAAAGGCATTAAAGAAAAGCGCTTGTTGGGAGACAACCCAATATTTATCCTTACTGTTTTTGTGTGTACACATGATTATGCTACTGTAGTAATCATGTTTTATAGCTTTTGTTTCAATAAAGTGCCAAGTAGAACCTTTGGGAAGACTTGGGTGAAGTTTATGTGATCTTGCTGTGAAAAACAGAAACTTTAGTGCTCACGAGATTAGCTGCCATTTTTTTTACTGGAGAGTGCTTTTAGGTTGATTCTTTTTGTAGATGATTAATAGACAAATTACTCAGGTCGATCAATTTATTTCATACTTTTTGGGGTGCCAGAAGTATACGTTTGATACAGATTACTACAGACTGTTCTGTTTTTGACAGATTCTGTTTTCATTGTGTTGTTTGCTCATTTTGATGAATCTATGAGTAGTATCGGAGGGTATGAACCATAGAGAAGTTAGAATACAGTAGATATTACACCAATATGAATTTATAATGAGTTCATTACAGTACCTAAGTGGTGGTTTTATTTTCTTATACTAACGGAGCTTACAAGTTTTGTTGTGAGTTTTGTGTGGTTGAAGTTTTCAAGTTTTGGGTAAAGATTCGATGGACTATGGACTAAGGAGTGGAAAGATCCTAAGCTTGGGGATGCACAAGGCACCCCAAGGTAATATTCAAGTACAACCAAGCAACTAAGCTTGGGGATGCCCCGGAAGGCATCCCCTCTTTCGTCTTCGTTCATCGGTAACTTTACTTGGAGCTATATTTTTATTCACCACATGTTATGTGTTTTGCTTGGAGCGTCATTTTATTTTGTTAGTTTTTTCTTTCTGTTAGTTAGAATAATTTTTTGCATCTTTAGTTTCAATAAAAAGTCAAGGATAGCCTTTGCCATGCTTATTTTGCTAGTTTGCATGTTGCTGGTTGAAAACAGAAAGTTTACAACTGTTGCAAAAATTCCCTAGAAAGTTAGAGAATGGTCTAACGTTGAATCTTTTTGCATATTGAGATCTGATAAATTTATTACAGTGGTAATTTTAGTTCATAATTTTTGGAGTCAGGGAAGTATTGATACTCTTGCATTCTTTACATACTGTACTGTTTTGGGAGATTGCTGTTATGGTTGCATTGTTTGCATATGTTTGCTTGTTTAATGATTCTATTTGAGGATAGGAGTATTAAATATTCAGAGGCATTTAGTATTCAATGTTGAATAAGAATTTTAGTGATTTGTTACAGTAGAATATGATAAGGTTTTGCATTGGCTTATACTAACCTATCTCACGAGTTCTTGTTGAGTTTGTTGTGAATGAAGCTTTTGATAAAAAGAAGAGAAACCATGATATGAGAGGAATTAAGGAGACACAAAAGTTCAAGCTTGGGGATGCCCAAGGCACCCCAAGATAATATTTCAAGAAGGCTCAAGCATCTAAGCTTGGGGATGCCCCAGTAGGCATCCCACCTTTCCTCTTCAACAACTATCGGTTAGTATCGGTTGAGCCTAAGTTTTTGCTTCTTCACATGAGTTGTGCTATCCTTGCAATGTAGTTTTCTTTAGCTTTGCTTGCTGTTTGAATAAGTATCAAGATCTGAAATTATTTAATAAGAGAGAGCCATACACAAATTGGAATTTGCTAGAATACTCTATGTGCTTCACTTATATCTTTTGAGCTTGATAATTTTTGCCCCCGTGCTTCACTTATATCTTTTAGAGCACGGTGGTGGATTTGTTTTAAAGAAACTATTGATCTCTCATGATTCACTTAGATTATTTTGAGAGTTGTTAATAGCATGGTAATTTGCTTAATATTAATATACTTGGTATTCAAGATATGTGAAACTTTCTTATGAGTGTGTTGAATACTAAGATAAGTTTGATGCTAGATAATTGTTTTGAGATATGGAGGTGATAATATCAAAGCAATGATAGTTGGGGTGATTATGAATTTAAAGAATTCTTGTGTTGAAGTTTGTGATTCCCGTAGCATGCACGTATGGTGAACCGCTTTGTGATGAAGTCGGAGCACAATTTTATTTATTGATTGTCTTCCTTATGATTGGTAGTCGGGGACGAGCGATGGTCTTTTCCTACCAATCTATCCCCCTAGGAGCATGCGCGTAGTGCTTTGGTTTTTCATGACTTCTAAAGTTTTGCAACAAGTGCATGAGTTCTTTTGATTAATGTTGAGTCCATGGATTATACGCACTCTCACCCTTCCACCATTGCTAGCCTCTCTAATACCGCACACTTTTCGCCGGTATCATACACCTACTATACCTTCCTCAAAACAGCCACCATACCTACCTATCATGGCATTTCCATAGCCATTCCGAGATATATTGCCATGCAACTTTCCACCGTTCCGTTCATATGACACACATTACTTTTGTCATATTGCTTTTTGCATGAACTTGTAGTTGAAATTGTATTTGTGGCAAGGCCACCTTCATAATTTTCATACATGTCACTCTTGATTCATTGCATATCCCGGTACACCGCTGGAGGCATTCATATAGAGTCATATTTTGTTCTAAGTATCGAGTTGTAATTGTTGAGTTGTAAGAAAAATAAAAGTGTGATGATCATCATTATTAGAGCATTTTCCCAGTGAGGAAAGGATGATGGAGACTATGATTCCCCCATAAGTCGGGATGAGACTCCGGACTTTATGAAAAATAAAAGAGGCCAAAGAAGCCCAAACAAAAAAAAGAGGCCAAAGAAGCCCACCAAAAAAAAATAAAAAAAAATGAGAGAAAAAGAGAGAAGGGACAATGCTACTATCCTTTTACCACACTTGTGCTTCAAAGTAGCACCATGATCTTCATGATAGAGAGTCTCATATGTTGTCACTTTCATATACTAGTGGGAATTTTTCATTATAGAACTTGGCTTGTATATTCCAATGATGGGCTTCCTCAAAAGTGCCCTAGGTCTTCGTGAGCAAGCAAGTTGGATGCACACCCACTTAGTTTCTTTTGTTGAGCTTTCATATACTTATAGCTCTAGTGCATCCGTTGCATGGCAATCCCTACTCACTCACATTGATATCTATTGATGGGCATCTCCATAGCCCATTGATACGCCTAGTTGATGTGAGACTATCTTCTCCTTTTTGTCTTCTCCACAACCACCATCCTATTCCACCTATAGTGCTCTGTCCATGGCTCACGCTCATGTATTGCGTGAAAGTTGAAAAAGTTTGAGATTACTAAAGTATGAAACAATTGCTTGGCTCGTCATCGGGGTTGTGCATGATTAAATACTTTGTGTGATGAAGATAGAGCATAGCCAGACTATATGATTTTGTAGGGATAACTTTCTTTAACCATGCTATTTTGAGAAGACATGATTGCTTTGATTAGTACGCTTGAAGTATTATTACCTTTATGTTAATATGAACTTTTGTCTTGAATCTTTTGGATCTGAATATTCATGCCACAATTAAGAAGATTCACATTGAAATTATGCCAAAGTATCACTCCGCATCAAAAATTCTCTTTTTATCATTTACCTACTCGAGGACGAGCAGGAATTAAGCTTGGGGATGCTTGATACGTCTCCAACGTATCTATAATTTTTGATCGCTCCATGCTACTTTATCTACAATTTTAGGAAATATTGGGCTTTATTATCCACTTTTATATTATTTTTGGGACTAACCTATTAACCGGAGGCCCAGCCCAGATTTGGTGTTTTATGCCTATTTCAGTGTTTCGAGGAAAAGGAATATCAGACGGAGTCAAAACGGAACCAAATCAACTGGAGAAGTTATTTTTGGAAGGAAAGCAACCTGATGGACTTGGAGTGCATGTCAGGGGAGTCCCGGGCTGCCCACGAGGGTGGGGGCGCCCCCTGGGCGCGCCCCCTGCCTCGTGGGGCCCCCGTAGCTCCTCCGACGTACCCCCTGCACCCATATATACTCACGTACCCTAAAACTTCCAGAACAGAAGATAGATCGGGAGTTCCTCCGCCGCAAGCCTCCAGAGACACCAAAAACCAATTTGGACCCTGTTCCGGCACCCTGCCGAAGGGGGATCCCATCACCGGAGGCCATCTTCATCATCCTCGCGCTATCCATGACGAGGAGGGAGTAGTTCACCCTCGGGGCTGAGGGTATCTACCAGTAGCTATGTGTTTGATCTCTCTCTCTCTCTCTCTCTCGTGTTTTCTCTCGTGTTCCTCTATGGCACGATCTTGATGTATCCCGAGCTTTGCTATTGTAGTTGGATCTTATGATGTTTCTCCCCATCTACTCTCTTGTGATGAATTGAGTTTCCCCTTTTGAAGTTATCTTATCGGATTAAGTCTTTTATGAGAACACTTGATGTATGTCTTGCCGTGATTATATGTGGTGACAATGGGATATCATGTGCCACTTGATGTATGTTTTGGTGATCAACTTGCGGGTTTCGTGACATTGGGAACCTATGCATAGGGGTTGGCACACGTTCTTGACTCTCCGGTAGTAGCTTTGGGGCTGAGTACTTTTATGTTGGTTGGATGAATCTGAGATTGTGTGACGCATATCGTATAATCATGCCCACGGATACTTGAGATTGTGTGACATTAGGGTTTTGGTTGATTTGTGTCTTAAGGTGTTATTCTAGTATGAACTCTATGATGGATTGAGCGGAAAGAATAGCTTTATGTTATTTTACTACGAACTCTTTTATAGATCTACCCGAAAGAATAACTTTGAGGTGGTTTCGTACCCTACCATAATCTCTACGTTTGTTCTCCGCTATTAGTGGCTTTGGAGTGACTCTTTGTTGCATGTTGAGGGCTTGTTATATGATCTATCTATGTTATTATTGTTGAGAGAACTTGCACTAGTGAAAGTATGAACCCTAGGCCTTGTTTCCTACCATTGCAATACCGTTTACGCTCACTTGTACCACCTGTTACCTTGCTGTTTTTATTATTTCAGATTACAAAAACCTTTATCTACTATCTATTTTGCACTTGTATCTTCATCTCTTCGCCGAACTAGTGCACCTATACAATTTACCATTGTATTGGGTGTGTTGGGGACACAAGAGACTCTTTGTTATTTGGTTGCAGGGTTGTTTGAGAGAGACCATCTTCATCCTACGCTTCCTACGGATTGATAAACCTTAGGTAATCCACTTGAGGGAAATTTGCTACTGTCCTACAAACATGTGCACTTGCAGGCCCAACAACGTCTACAAGCAGAAGGTTGTGTAGTAGACATCACACGTACGCGGGTGTGTGCGAGGCGTTGGCTCTAACTGAACCCGAGCGAGGCGTTGGGCTCTAACTGAACCCGAGCGATTGCACTGCAGGCTACGCGTTACTGAACCCGAGCGATCGATCGATGGCTGTTAACTGAACTCGATGGAGCGATTCCTTCACTACTGCTGCTAACTGAAGCCGATCGATTGGATGAA
>NC_041385.1:490762250-490779645 GCF_002162155.2 Triticum dicoccoides
GTTTCGTCCGTTTTGCGGTACGCCACACCCATCCCGATTAATAGGACCCCCATTTCGACCGTAGCACTCCAACACAAGTCCGTTTCGTCCGTTTTGCGGTACGCCACACCCCTCCCGATCAACAGGACCCCCGTTTCGACCGTAGGAGGTCCGTTTCCTCCGTTTTGCGGTACGCCACACCCCTCCCGATCAACAGGACCCCGTTCCGAATGTAGGAGGTCTGTTTCCTCCGTTGTGCGGTACGCCAGGCCTTGTTTCCATCTCCTGTTCCGTCCAAGCCCTCCCGATAAACACGACCAAGCATTCCGTTCCGACCCAGCCGGTTGGCTCCCCAAGAACACGACGACGACACTGTTTCTCCGTTCCGACCCAGCCATGTACACGAGCCCTCGCCGTACGTATGCGCGAGTAGGCGTTCAAGACCCCACCCGTATGTACACATACGTGGCCATATTTTCTTTCTTGCACCCTGGCCACTGTACGTACGTGTACATGCTACGTGCGCGCCTCTACTATGACACATGCGCGCCTCTACAACGACCAGTATGTACGTACACATTCGCGACCAGAATGACAACGCTACGTACGCTTCGACCAGGTGGGTCCCGACTGTTAGGCACTTCCTTGCGTGCGAAAATGTAGCTGGTGGGTCCCAGCAGTCAGAGGGGCAAATCATTTTTTTGCCCGGACGCACTTCCTTGCGTGCGAAGATGTAGCTGGTGGGTCCCAGCAGTCAGGGGGCGAATCATTTTTTTTTGCCCGGACGCACTTCCTTGCATGCGAAGATGTAGCTGGTGGGTCCCAACAGTCAGGGGGAAATGTTTTTTTCATGAAATACGGTGGCCCGTCCGGTGGGTCCCCACTGTCAGGTGGAGGAATAATTATTTTGCACGTGATAAGGAGCCACTTCCTTGCTGCGGTCGTGGACCCAGCGGCCAGCCTCTCCACGTACAGTCCACGTCCGATGGAAGCCGTTCCTTGACCATGTTGACCACGCCGCGCCGAGAGCACCAGGGGGGTGGACAACGGCGAGGCCGAGGAAGGGGATGACGCGGAGCCGGGGAAGACGTGGCAGTGGATGCCCACGCGTAGAGGAGTACGAGGGTTCACTGGTTCGCTGCGGTGTGAGGCTGCCGTCGCGCAGAATAACAGGGGGTGTGGGTGAGTAGAGGGATGGCCTGGCCAGCGGTGGGAGTAGTAGGGTGCGGTGACGCCTCCGCCGCATCGCAAGCGGCCACGGGAGGCAGGAGCACGAGGCATGACTGGCGCTGGTTTGGGCGGCTGGAGCAAGAAGACCAGAGGTTGAAGAAGCACTACGGCCGTTGGATGGACATCGTACGGTCACTGGAGCTAGAATCATGCATATTGAATAAGTTGACAAAGCCCTCCGTCCCCGTCAACTTAGTAGGCCCACAAGTCAGCTTGCCACTATACTGGGTCCCAGCTAACAGGGGGAGTATTCATTTTTTTGTGCGTAATAAGGAGGCACTTCCTTGCCTGCGAAGATATAGCTGGTGGGTCCGAGCTGTCAGGGGCGGTAACATTTTTTTCACGAAATACAGAGGCCCTTTCGGTGGGTCCCCGATGTCAGGTGGAGGAATCATTATTTTGCGCGTAATAAGGAGGCATTTCCTTCCGTGCGGACGTGGACCCAGCTGTCAGCCTCTCCACGTAGAGTCCACTTCAGATGCATGTCAGTTGTTGACCATGTTGACCAGGTCGCGCCGAGAGCACCAGGGCGGTGGACGACGGCGAGGCCTAGCAAGGGAACGACACGGAGGCAGGGAAGACTCGGCAGTTGTTTCCCACGCGGAGGGGAGTACGACTGTACGAGGGCTTACTGGTTCGTCTGCCGTCGCTGGAGAATAATGCTACCTCTTGAGCACTGCGTTGGATTTCCCCGAAGAGGAGAGGATGATGCAGTAAAGTAGCGTAAGTATTTCCCTCAGTTTTTGAGAACCAAGGTATCAATCCAGTAGGAGATCACGCACAAGTCCCTTGTACCTACACAAAATGATAGCTACTCGCAACCAACGCGATTAGGGGTTGTCAATCCCTTCATGGTCACTTATAAGGGTGAGATCTGATAGAGATGATAAATAATATTTTTGGTATTTTTGATATAGATATGCAAAGTAAAAAGTAAAGGCAAAGTAAAAATAAAGCAAGTAAATAAAGTAATGGAGATTGATATGATGAGAATAGACCCGGGGGCCATAGGTTTCACTAGTGGCTTCTCTCAAGAGCATAAGTATTCTACGGTGGGTGAACAAATTACTGTTGAGCAATTGATAGAAAAGCGAATAATTATGAGATTATCTAGATATGATCATGTATATAGGCATCACGTCCAAGACAAGTAGATCGAAACGATTCTGCATCTACTACTATTACTCCACTCATCGACCGCTATCCAGCATGCATCTAGAGTATTAAGTAAAACAGAGTAACGCCTTAAGCAAGATAACCTGATGTAGAGGGATAAATTCATGCAATATGATAAGAACCCCATCTTGTTATCCTCGATGGCAACAATACAATAGGTGCCTTGCAACCCTTTCTGTCACTGGGTAAGGACACCGCAAGATTGAACCCAAAGCTAAACACTTCTCCCATTGCAAGAACTACCAATCTAGTTGGCCAAACCAAACGGATAATTCGAAGAGACTTGCAAAGATAATTCAATCATACATAAAAGAATTCAGAGAAGAATCAAATATTGTTCATAGACAAGCTGGATCATAAACCCACAATTCATCGGTCTCAACAAACACACCACAAAAAGAAGATTACATTGAATAGATCTCCACAAGAGAGGGGGAGAACACTGTATTGAGATCCAAAAAGAGAGAAGAAGCCATCTAGCTAATAACTATGGACCCGAAGGTCTGAAGTAAACTACTCACACTTCATCAGAGAGGCTATGGTGTTGATGTAGAAGCCCTCCGTGGTAGATGCCCTCTCCGGCGGAGCTCTGGAACAGGCCCCAAGATGGGATCTCGCGGATACAGAAGGTTGCGACGGTGGAATTAGGTTTTTGGCTCTGTTTTTGATCTGACGGAGGTACGTAGGTATATATAGGAGGAAGGAGTACGTCGGTGGAGCAACAGGGGGCCCACGAGGCAGGGGGGCGCGCCCAGGGGGGCGCCCTCCACCCTCGTGACCGCCTCTGGCACTTCTTGGAGTAGGGTCCAAGTCTCCTGGATCACGTTCGGTGAGGAAATCACGTTCCCGAAGGTTTTATTCCGTTTGGAGTCCGTTTAATATTTTGTTTCTTCGAAATACCGAAAAAGACAAAAAGCAGCAATTCTGGGCTGGGCCTCCGGTTAATAGGTTAGTCTCAATAATAATATAAAAGTGGAAAATAAAGCCCAATATAGTCCAAGACAGTAGACAAAGTAGCATGGAGTAATCGAAAATTATAGATACATTGGAGACGTATCAAATAACAGCAGGTGTGGGTGAGTAGAGGGATGGCTAGGCCAGCGATGGGAGTATGGTGGGGCGGTGAGGGCTGCGCGGCAGCACAGCCGGCCGCGGGGAGGAGGGAGCAGGCAGTCTCGCCAGCGCTTGTTTGAGCGACTGGAGTAGGACGAGCAGAGATTGAAGAAGCACGACGGCCGTTGGATGGACATCGTATGGTCACTGGAGCTAGAATCGTTCATATTGACTAAGTTGACAAAGCCCTCCATCCCCGTCAACTTAGTATGCCCACAAGTCAGCCTCCCACCATGGTGGGTCCCAGCTAGCAGGGGGAGTATTCATTTTTCTGTGCGTAATAAGGAGGCACTTCCGGTGGGTCCGAGCTGACAGCGGGGGGAACGTTTTTTTCATGAAATACGGTGGTCCGATCGGTGGGTCCCAGCAGTCAGGGGCAAACATTTTTTTCACGAAATACGATGGCCCGTCCGGTGGGTCCCAGCAGTCAGGGGGGAAACGCTTTTTCCGTGAAATACTGGTGGCCCGTCTGGTGGGTCCCTGCTGTCAGGTGGAGGAATAATTATTTTGTGCGTAATAAGGAGGCACTTCCTTGCGGCTGTCATGGACCCAGCTGTCAGCCTCTCCATGTACAGTACTCTTCCGATGGAAGTCGGTCGTTGACCACATTGACCACGCCGCGCCGAGAGCACTATGGCGGTGGACGACGGCGAGGCCTAGGAAGGGGACGACGCGGAGCCGGGGAAGACGCGGCAGTGGATGCCCACGCGGAGAGGAGCACGAGGGTTCACTGGTTTGGCTGCGGTGTGAGGCTGCTGTCGCCACAGAATAACAGGGGGAGTGGGTGAGTGGAGGGATGGCTTGGCCAGCGGTGGGAGTAGTATGGGGACGGTGAGGCCTCCGCGGCAGCACAGTCGGCCACGGGAGGCAGGAGCATGCGGCACGACCGGTGCTGCTTTGGGCGGCTGGGACAAGAAGACCAGAGGTTGAAGAAGCACTACGGCCGTTGGATGGACATCGTTGACCACGCCGCACCGAGAGCACCAGGGCAGTGGACGACGGCGAGGCCTACGAAGAGAACGACACGGAGCTGGGGAAGACACGGCAGTGGCTGCCCACGCGGTGGAGAGTACGAGGGTTGACTGGTTCGGCTGCCGTCACCGGAAAATAACAGGAGGTGTGGGTGAGTAGAGGGATAGACAGGCCAGGGATGCGAGTATGATGGGGCCGTGAGGCCTGCTCGACAGCACTGCCGTCCACGGGAGGCAGGAGCAGGCGGTTCCGACGGCGCTGGTTTGGGCGACTGGGGCAGGAAGATCAGAGACTGAAGAAGCACGATTGCCGTTAGATTGACATCTAACGGTCTGACGCTGGTAGAGTCGATTGTTGACTAAGTTTCTTTTTTGCGGAACCTTGTGTACACATGAACTTGGTAGGCCCACAAGTCAGCCTCCAAATCTGTGGCAGACAACATAAAGCCCATTTGCTATTTTTTATAATTTGCAGCCCATTTGCTAATTCTTAAGTACTTTATTACAGCCCATTTTCTGCCTAGGACCACGGTCAAAAAGTTCAACCTTATTTTGCATATTTCGGTGGAGTCCGAATTGTTGTAATCCCAAAATGATAAACATTTCTTTAAGAACTTATTGATTTGCCAAAAAAATCGTTTTGTTTTTGTGAGCAAATAAGACGTGGGACAATTGAGTTGGTTTAAGGGAAAACCAGTGGTAAAAAAAATCAGCGCTAGGTGGGAAAAACAACAAAAATAAGGATGTAAATATGAAAAGGGAATTTCATGTGTTTTCAATATAATGATACGTGTATATGAACTAGTAAAACTATAGGTAGAGATTAGAAAACGGATGTAGGACATGCGTTTCAAGAGGAAAATAGAACTGGGCTGTGTGTTTGATTCAGTAAAAAAAACTGCCTGCGGATGTTGTAAGACAAAATATAACTAACGCTGGCGGGCTAGAGGCCAGTAGATACCTGCTGGATCTTTGTGCCCCGTTGTCATCATGGGCTGGCCCTGTTAAAAACAAAACCAACCCTGGGCAGTCTGCAGCCCAGTTGAAACTTGCTCGACCTGAAAAAACAATATACGTGCTCAATAAACGAGAGAATTCTGCAAGTACAGACTGATAACTCAGATGCAGCATGGATATTGTTTTTTTATTGTGATAATAAGTGCACGCACTTGTTTAAAAAAATTTGGAGAACTGGGAATTCGAACGACGGGTGCTTATGCTACCCATCAAATAAAAATCAGGTGTCTGAAAATTCGTTTCGAAACAAATGATTCAGCTTTATATCCATGCCAACCCTCGGCATGATGGTTGGAAGCAAATGCAAGTTCATACCAAAAGATCGTTAACAACAATACCAACTTGTGGACAACAAGGTAGTACAACTACCAATACCTAACTAACTTATAATCTTTTTACTCCCGGCCCTAGTGTTCCTCTGGTAGAAAATCTTGCAGAGGACCGGTTCCCGCTCCTTCTCTTGCTCCAGGTCCCCGAGGTGGTACTGGTGCATCACCCAGTTGGTCCTCTGCTGGTCGAAGTTCTTGTTGGTGTGCAGTACCAGAACCTTTTTTGCTGCCCGTCTGCCGGCCGTTGACCATCACCGACAAGGTATTGCCGGTCTTGTGCCACATCATGTGCATGCCGCACTCCGACTGTATCTTGCGATGCGTCCATGTGCCCCTTTTGAACGCCCTGGAATTGCGCTGGAAGAATTGCTTCCTTAGGCCACTCAGTGTGATACCTGCAGTATTGTGGAATATAGGTCTTAGTGTACGTAGTTGGCATTTTCATAACATCTTTGGCATGTTGCAGTCACTTGTTTCACTTTTTATTAACTGTCAAATTGTAATTGCTTCACCAGGTATGCGTATAAAAAGAAAAATAGAGCTATAAACAAAGGAATATGTTTGTGCAAGTAGACGGTCGATCGGTGTCTTACCTGGAAGTTTCTCAGGTTGGGTGTAGCATATGCTGTGCTCGCTGTCGATGGTTGGTATGAACAAATTGATGAGAGACTGAAATCTCGCGCTGTTAGCACTCACTTTGGCCTCAAGGTGCTCGATCAGCTCCTGATCCGTGGGATCAAACTTGACGCCAGCCGGCAGCACCAGCCAATCCTTCTTCGACTTGCATCGCTAATTCTAGTTATATGGTACTCAATGTATGATCAATCGACTGTTTTAAGTGAATGATGAAAGATTTCGACAGATAAGTGGTACTCCAAATCTGAAGTCCAGAATACCCGAACACGCCACCGGGATTCTTGTGTCACCTCACGCGCAGCGTGTTGTCACGTCAATTCAATGTGTGGACATGATGAATAATTTAACCGACGTATACTAGTACTGCTACTGTACTACTTACTACTCGTATTTAGTGTCACAATTTATACATAGGTTTAACTAACAAGTACGCACTTGAAGCCTAACTGATATATATATGGCTTCTGCACAGCATCTCCATCATCATTATCAGTACATCCTACGCAGGTGAGTTAGGATGCACTTGATCCCAGGAAGGTATCTATCCTTCAAACCAGAGGAGTGCTTCAGACTAACAATAGTACATAATATCCAACAAAAGAGGGTCGTGCTACAACAGCAGAATACATGGCTCAGTCTAGATATCAGCACGAATCAAGTTGTGCATACTTGCTGTTGGCATGAACCACATCGCCGCATGTCGGGTTTGCAAAAGCCATCCATCGCATGGAAGCTTGATGCCTTTCACACACTGAAGATTACCTAGCAACAAGCTGTGTCGACGAATCTCTGGATATGGTGATTCATGAAACCCATGGTATGATGTGTAAACACAGCCCCCTCGCAAATGGAAGTTGCATAGCACAGTAATCATTGCCGGTGATATGATCGATGATTGGTTGGATGATCGGATAATTGAGCCCGAGGAACAAGGAGTGGTTGCCGAGGCTGTAAACCCGCCTCCAGTTGAATACGCCTGGCCCAACTGAGCTGGGATCTTTCTCGAACATGAAGCAGCCATAGCCATCAATGTCACAAACGCCCCACAGATTGTATTGCATGTGGTTTGATGTAATGGTTTGGTCAATTTGGTACGTGCGAATGAGCATCAAATGACCGCCATCAGCTGAACGAGCGATAAACCACCACCCATCGGCTGGTATGATTCCAGGTCCTGGAATCATGAAGGCCAGCGCATTTGCATCTACTGCAACAATTCAAATTGGAGACCAAAAGGACAAAAATAAACAATCATGTTCATAGTATGTGTGGAATTAAGATTATTATAACAGTGACACATATCATAGACAGAGAATTGCAATGTCGTGGTCATAATCATACCCCAAGTTAAAAAATAAGCCAATGGCTTTCATATTCTAGCAACATGTCATGGTTCAAACATCATGTAACAATGAGAGGAAAACAGCTATGACAGCGCCTACTCATATTCTACTATAGCACTTACTACTACTGTTCTCATATCAACTCTAAGCAATAACATGCGTTGTTATAAAAATCTTGTAAACGAGAGTAACATATAGCAATCATGATGTTATGCTCGTAATATGTATTCTAACAATCATTAGATGCCAATTGTTCTCATATCAACTCTAATAATAACCTGTGTGGTCATAAAAATCTAGGAAATGAGAGGAACACATGGCAATGATGTGGTTATAGACATGCTATGCATTCTAAATTTGTAACAAATGAACAGGCAGTCGTATTCATAAGGTAAAGATGAGATGAGATAGAACAATTACACGATGATAGATTCCACCAGTATAGGTAGCCAATCTGTGCGTCGACCGCGTAAACGATGCCATCGTGCCTATAGCATCAGACAGAAATGTTGCCTCAACAGGATTGATGATGAGCCATAACCATGTATGGCGATCGGATTCTAGATAGACTAATCCCATGTTGAACAAGGCAATGAGCTTGTAATCCATGTAGTCTTCTGATGGTGTGGGCACTTCGCATATTACAACTTTCTATAAACAGAGGTCGAGCCAAAAGCTTGACGCGTCTCGTGCGTAGTAGGAAGGAGTGTCCGGCGGGCCGCGAGGCTCGATGTCGGCGGTACCCAACAATGGAAGGGTGATCTCTCGTTGGGTCTCGATATCCACGAGACGCCACGGACTACCGGTGTGGTGGATGAGGACGGTCCAGTTGGCCTTCATGCCCGCCCAGTAGTGGCCGCGCATGAAGGACATGTGGACAGGTAGTGGTAGCATGTCGAGGGGCACCACGACAACCTCCGTAGGATCGTTAAGTCGGTGTCTGGGCCACCTGCGAGGATCGGGCATCAGCAAGCAGGGTGTCTTGAAAAGAGCTGGCCGGTTGTAGACGAGTAGACGGTACAAAGACACCGAGCATGTAGCCAGACGGACGGTGCTGAGTAGGTCCATACGACTACAGATCTGCTCTAAGAGAACATCGGGGAGGGAATTCCAATCGCGGCTCTGCGTGTCAGTCGGTTCTGCCATTGGGGTTTTCGGTGCCTACGAGCCAGCGGGGAAGTGGATTCGGGCGGGCGAGCGAAGAAGCTTCTCCTCGTGTGGCCGAGCAGTGAGCGGGGGGATATGGTACGCGCAAGCTACCAAGGAAGATGGCGAGGACGGGCGAGCAGTGAGCGGGGATAAATGGTGTGCGGCCGACGATGGGGAAGAGAGGAGGAAGAAGAAGAGAGGATGAAGAAGAGTGGAAGACGGGGAAGAAAGTGCATTAAATCTCAATTCTACTAGTACTACTACCAGGATATACCGTCCTTCGGAGTGTAAATAGTTACACTGATGACATGTGGGTCTACCACAAGAGGGCCCATATGTCAGTTAATGGAGGACAGAGGTGCGTAGGCGTATTTGCGGAAGCATGCTCTACTGGCAAACATGATGGCAGTACTGGGTAAGGCTGATTTAGTAACAACAACACGCTGGCTCAACTTATTAATTTCGTGTCCCATCTGCTGCAGCGTGTATTGTCACTTCACTGCGAAGACTAGTTGAATAGTTCTCTCTGACCGAGATGGGGAATAATGGATCGCGAGGACTTCCTTTCTATAGTATCCCTATGCCTCTACGCTCACTTCACTAATTTTGCTCCATACCTAGTCACTTGTTGAAATCTGTAGAAAGACAAATACTCCGTATTTGGGAACAGAGGAGTCTTTTACTCCGTACTATTTGGGAACAGAGGGAGTATCACCATATGGAGGGTACAGAGGAAGCTTGAAATATGAACATGTCAATGGCAGGGAGTAAGCCCCATGCATGCATGCATGCATGCAACATGCAACACTCACACATACACATGGACGCACACAACACTCACGCACCCATGCGGCACACAGCACACGATGCAACACACACAACTCACGCTCAAGTGCTCAACCTACTCCCTACGTTCGTGAAAGACTGTAAATTTAGAGATTTACACATTGACCAGGGCATAATTAACACCCAAAAGTAGCAGACTTATGTGTGCATGCGACCATTGAGATAAAAAGATTAAATGAAGGCCGTTGCATGCTGTAATTAAGGATAGACATGTAGCCTATACCTACAGCACAAGTTGGTGCATTAGTCAATCAATATCGATTTAGATTAAAGGCTAAATGCATTGGAAGTGTAGATGTATATTATGTACCACACTCTTTGTTTTGTAGCCGATGTACACTCTTTGTTGGAAGACCGAGGGAGGACACGTGCATGCACTCACATACACAGCCAGGGCGGTTCGCGCACAAGGGTTGGACTCGTGTCATGCCTACGTAAAGTTTTGTTTAACTGATTTCTTTGCTCTGCCAACTGACAGGTGGGACCTAGAAACCAGGTGACAATTTAACCAATCAACAAAGTTCCACATCGACTATGTGGCTGGTCAGTAGGGTGCAATACGGTGCTCTACGATGAGCTAGTGATCGTATAATCGCCGCAAAACTATATATAGTGACCATAAAGAGCGTATTGTTACATACGTTGACCACCAGTGTATTTTTCTCGTTTCAAATTAAGCCATATTAATCGGAAAGGACGCAGTATGGACTACTACTAGTAGTAGTACTCCTTTGATGTGTCCCATCAACTTGCCGAACGAGGAGAAGCTTGCTTACTACACATCTCCCTCGCCCACGCGCCCGGTGGTTCGCAGGACGAGGAGAGGGTTTTGACTACAGTGCCCTCTCCCTCTCCCTCGCCCTCACCCTCGCCCTCGCGGTGGACGTGCAACAGTTCAATCGGTGTCAGATTGCCAGAAGCATATTATACTGTAGTATCATCATTGTTGGACCTTCCGAAGAGGCGAAGAGCCAAGTGCAAGGTTCACACGAGTACGAATTGTTGAACCTCCCAAAGAGGCAAAGAGCCAAGCGCAAGGTTTTATAGGAGTTGTCGTCCTAGTAGGAGTGTACTACAACTATAGCGAACGATGCTACTGTATGATGCCGCCACGTCACGTATATCCAAAGTTGTGCCACCTTTTTTTCTCAAAGAGCGTGTTGGAGCCCGTGCAACAACCACACAAGTTGCACGTACACATAACACATTTACTAGTAATAAATTCTAAAGGACAAATGCCAGTATGCCACACAAGTTCATCTCCAATTCATGTGATAAATTTGTGCACGACTAGTCTACATATATTCACAGCGCTACCGTTCACAATTACCGTACTCCACTTACACGTTATAGATGGGCTACATGCATGTCCTCCTCCAGGTTCTAGTCCCAGGTGTTCTTCATGGATGGCACGATGCATAGCGGTGGGCAACGGGAATCATTGTTGCAGCTTTCTAGTCCGGTTCCACACGATGGAGACTCATCCAAGCTGAAGCGGCATAAATCAGGGATAGGGTGTCCCAGCATGTCGTTCATCCGGCGGTGCGCAATGAAGACACAACCATGCTTCATGAACGGCAGGACTTCCATGTCGTGCACGGAAGGTGGCATCTGCTTCACAATGGGGTAGTTGTCCCCAATGAAAAGCGAGTACTCTCCAAGATTGTTCCTCGGCACCCACGTAGCATCACGGGGGTCGAACTCGGCGTCATTCATCTAGTACACGCGGCATCCCAGATCTGGACACATGGTGACATACATAGTCAAGGTACATGCATAATAATGTTGTGCTCAAATATGGCGGTCAGTAATACTGTGTAGCAAATAGTACTACTCCGGTATAGAGGAAGTAAAATAACTGGCTTATTATATATAGACACTCTTGGCTACATGGATGAGATAGTAAGACATGGAAAAACAAAAATGGTGGTAGCTAGTCGGTTCAAGTCTTCAAGGGCCTAGCTAGCTATACGCGTCCTCCAAGGTAAAAAGTACTCCTACTAGTACTACTAAGTACACTACTAGTACAACAATGAAAGAGAAGGCGAGAGGGTTAAAAATGGAATATCTGGGTAGATGGTGACGGTCCGATCGTGGTAGATTGTGTCACCATGTTGCACATCAGTGGTACCATGGGTAACGACTGCTAAGATAGTTGATCCCAATATGCCAAAGTCAGCTACAAGGTTCCAGGTTAGACCGAATCGCGGATGCAAATGCACATCCAGGATCGGCGATCTTATTTTGATCGGGGGATGACTGGTCCCTGCAAAATAATGGAGTACCGTTAGGGATGCAAATGATGGTTTGTGCATTCCATTTGTAATCTCCCGTACCGTAGGATGGCAACCAGATGAAACAAGTCCCCTGGCTTGTCACCGCGAAGATGCGGCCTAGATGGCGCACGGCGTCTTCGAACGTGTAGGGGTACAAATCTGCCATCGCCAACATGCGCCAGCCTCTGCCATTACTGTGTCTTACATTGATGGCAATCCTTATGTCGAACACCGCGATGAGATAGTAATCGTCGTAGCCGCGTTGCTTTGTCGGCGGGTCCGCAATTGCTATCTTCTTCAATCTCATGTAGGCATCATCATACGTATTCAAGCCCAACTAGTCCGGAAGGCCGATCCCAATGGTGGAGAAGGGGTCTACCGGAACAGCCGCACTGCTGTGGATGTTGTGCAAAATGATGGTGGTATCCGGCCGGAGGTATGCAAGCCAATCTTTGTTGGCACCGACCCAGACCTATATATAAGATGGTGGGCAGCGAAGAAATTATGGGATGGAAATGGAATAACTAAGTACTACATGATCAAACTCCATTACTGACCTGCTCATTGGACAAAATCCGACTACCTCTCAACGTCGGCAACTCTAGCGGAGTCAACGTGCAACCATGGCC
This sequence comes from Triticum dicoccoides, assembly GCF_002162155.2. Taxonomy (NCBI): domain Eukaryota; kingdom Viridiplantae; phylum Streptophyta; class Magnoliopsida; order Poales; family Poaceae; genus Triticum; species Triticum dicoccoides. The sequence continues at coordinate 490,774,945 of NC_041385.1, forward strand.
AGGGAGCGGTGGACTGTTCGAAGGATTGTCCCATAGAAGAACCTTCTCCTCGAGGATGCATGGAAGACCAACAAGCATGTCCTTTTCCCAAGCCTGTTTAAGCAGCATCTTGAAAAAGTTGGTGCAGGAAGCACCGAGTCTTGTGGCGGTGAGGACGTTGGAGCGGCGTGCGATTTCTCCCAGAGGATCATCGTCCAAGGTCTCCCAGCCCCGACGAGGAGGAGAACCGCCTGGCGAATCCATGGGAGGAGTGACGAACTGCCTTATCTTCGAGGGGAGGGGAACTGGCGAGGAGGAGATAAGAGCGTAGTAACCGCAGGGCCTCGTCCCTTCCAACTGTAGATCTTCCTCAGCGAAGGGGTGAGGCTGTTATTTACTACTAGTACTAGCATTATGGAACGTTATGGGATTGCATTATACTGTAAATAATAGAACCAGCAAGAAATTTTTTGGCACTAGGTAGTAGTTTTTGGCGTGGATTAAAAAATTTTGGGTATGTTTTTGCCATTTTTTGTACACGCCAACTAGTGTCAAAAAACGTCTTACATTATGTGACGGAGGAGTACGTACTCGTACTGTAGCAGTACCAGTACTACTTTTCTCAACTAGTAGTGCGATGTACTGTACTTCTAGTCTAGTCTAGTATAGTGCACCAGTTTTGAACTCTTGAATCTCAGGGCCAAGGAGCTACAGTTGGAAGTGGAGGGTACTACTATTCTCTAGAACCATCGTTGTACTATCAATGCAGGGGAAGTACACCTACATAGTGGCCTAGTGGGTACTCTCGGTGCTATATTCAGCCGCTCCTCTCACGTAGGAGTAGCTGGCCTACTCAGCCGCTCCTCTCACGCACACACTAGCAGCCTGTTTATCAGCGACGGTTATTGCGGGGGTAGAACATTTGAGTTATTTGATACAACGAGACTAGGCTTTTCGCTTCCATTTGTGGATGTGTAATGGATCTCATCAAACTTTGTTAGTAGTTCCTTCTTTATGAATGATATGAAGCAAAGCTTTTGCCTCCGTTTAAAAAAACACGTCAAGAGGAATTTCTTCTATAGTAGAGCTGATAATGGAGTGAAGTCCATGCGTGCAACGCCACAAGCTACGGAGCAGTAGTAGAGCACTTTACGTACGGAGCCATATTGCATAGTTCCCAATGCCCCGCCAGGCTTTTCCGGCTCCTCGGGCTTAATTGGGAGGCGCTAGTTTAAATATGCTACTAGCTGATGAGGAAGCTGCAAGCGAGGTGCGGCTAGGGCGAGCACGCGAGCCACGGGATGCAGGGAAGGAAAACCCGTTCATGTGGCTAGGCTGTCCAGTGCACCCAGATTGTGGGGCCGCACATCCGTTCGACTTCAAAACTCAAACTACCCATGTAAAATATGGCTCGCAGCAAAGTGTAGTAGTACTTTTTTTTAAAAGGCCGCCGTGCGTTCGGCCGGGATCGAACCCACAAAACGAGGTATACACTCCCATGACCACTAGTAGTACTCGTTGGAGTACAACGCAACCTAGAATCACCTTTTGTCGCTAGTAGTACATACATTGTTCCTTACAAGAAACCCCTAAGAATGCAAGAAACCACTAAAATGTAAAGAAACTACTACCACTTGCATACGTGGCAGACTTAAGATAAGACTACCTTATCAACCATTGTACATGCTCTTACCAACAAAAATCCTCGAGTGACCTCCTACCTCCGGCCCATCCACCTAGTCATCCTCGGCCATGGGACGCAGCTACCGCCGTCGGCAGAAGGCGAGGTCAAAACCGTCGGCGGTGTGGAGCCCATGTTGCGGCAGCCGGGATGTCAGCTCCGTCCGGCGCTCGCGGCTGCTAGCTAGCCAAGATAGCTCTGTCCAGCTGCTTGTCTGCAAGCTTTGCTAGCTAGATTGGCACGGCAGCGCGGCGGCTTGCTCGCGCGCGCCGCGCTCAGGCCAGCCATCTGGCTCGAGCGAAGGCCAGCGCGGCGTCGTGCTCGCTCGTGATTCAAACTCGGGCCAGCCTGCCAACCCGTGCGGAGGCCAGCGCGGCGTCCGGCCCGTCCGGTGGAGCGGCGGCCAACTCGCTCATCATCGGCACCACCGACGAACACGCATCAGTACTGTTTGAAGTAATGTTCAGAAAAAATAATGATTTGAGGGGGAATAATAGGATAGAAGGTCAGATGTGGGCCCCTCGTGTCAACGGTCAAACAAAATGTGTTGGTTTAAGCTGCCTCGTCAGCACGGACGTGTGGGCCAACCCTGTCATAAATGGGTTTAAATGAACCTAATCGGTAGGAGTACTAGGTAGTAGTTTTTGGCGTGGATTAAGAAATTTTGGGTATGTTTTTGCTATTTTTTGTACAATAGATTCTTCCTAGGGCTGGTTGAAAGTGGTAGTTTTTTGTTAAATACTCTACATATTGTAAGTAGGAGTGAAAGTTAAGCTTTGGAAGCCAATAAGCAAGGCTAGTTACATAGTGCATATGTGTACATGATTGAAAGTAAATATCAACCATGAGTGACTAATATCTTGATGGAAAACTCGAAACGATGGAATACTAGGAAAAAATGCATGGTTGGAAATACTAGCAATGTTCATGTCCGTTGCAACGAATCATAATTGAATAATACTTATTCACAAACTTGGTACAAAACACTCTAATTGTGATATACATATGTTTCAATTAGAATATATTCCTTTGGCTGCTTTGGTGAGGTCAGGGAGGGATGTGGTTGGTTTTAAGATACTAATTATGGGTTTTTCTACAAATTGGTAGACAAGTGGGATGTTGGTGAGAAAAGGAAACAACTTACCTCACAATCATTAGATGTAGATCTAATGGTCAGAAACGACGGATGGCAGACACACCAGCATCACCAACTTAGTCTTGTGTAGAGTACTAGCAAGATCCGTGCATTGCACAGAAAATCAAGATGCATTTTTTTAAAACACTTGTTGTGATTGACCCTTGCGGTGGGGTGTAAAAACTAATGACATCTCGAGAAATATGAGATAAGGTGAAGAGGAGTGGGGTGTGCTGGTGGTTAGTGGTCGGACTAAGCGGAGGCATGGGGATTGACGACGCCGGCAGCGGCCACCAGGCCAGTTTGTTCCAAAGGATTCCTTTCTTAATTGCTCAACAATGAGGTTTGTTGGAGATAGGGATGAACGAGGAAAGGCCTTGTCTGCAAACATGGAGAGGGGTGCGGGTATCTTTTAGTTTAATTTCCATCCATCAGATATAGAACGGACGGTCTATATTGCAAGATGGCACACGTACCATCATCACCATCTCAGTTTTTTATAAGAGAAGAAATATAAGTATGGAGATACAAACGTATTATCGATACTTGCTTCCATAAACTAGCATCTACTTTCTATTCAACGCCTCGGCATGTGGGGCCTTAGCACAATGGCTTCTCGACTGTGTAAAACAAAGATTTTCCCGTCGCCGACAAGGAGGGGGTGACGGCGACACGCTTTTTGGCTTGATCTAGTCCTATTAGTCATACTAGGTGGTCTAAGAACGTGTAGATTTATTCTTTTTCATGTCTCGTGTTCGCCATACTGCCACGACTGTTGATGAATAGACGGTAAGTTATTCACGGGGAAACCCTTGATGAGCGTGTTTGCGAGAGAGAGAGAGAGACAGTGTGCGTGTGTGATATGTTAGAGATTGAGGCAATGATAACAGATTCTTTGTGTCTATGTGTGTGGAGGATAGAGAGAGACATGTACATGGGGCTTTGTGTTGTGTAACGTGGAGACACATATACATAATTAGAGAGTGAGTGTGTGAGATACACATGCGGACATGGGGAGAGATGAGGATCTAGATAAATGGGTGTTTGTGCGTGTTTGTGTGTGTTTGTGCACGCGTTTGTGTGTGAGAGGGAGAGAGTGTACATGGAGTAGAGAGACCACTGATGATGTAAACCTAGTATAAGGGAAGGGGGAATGGTGTGACATGTGTAGTAGCGGGATAGCACGAGTGCGGGCTGGGGGAGCAGACTATTTGGAAGAGACATCGAGTGTGTGTGTGGGAGAGGGATGTGAGAGCGAGAGAAAGAGAGATCTAGTGACAGAGAAAGAGAGAGGAAGAGAGGGGGCGAGAGGGGTCGTTTGTGTCCATAAATGGCGTATAGATAGGGAGACAATGTTGACGTTGTCCGAAATTGGCCTATGAACGGAGACGCAAGGGAAGCGAGTCATCGTGTGTGTGATAGGGACTTCATGAGAGATCTAGAATAGATGGTGTAGAGAACAATGTGCGAAATCAAGAACGATTATACATTAGGGAGCTATGCAAAGAGTCACGATATATATGTATGCAGGGAAGGAGCTGGGCGGGTCCGCATGTGGGAGAGATAGAAAGAGGAGAGTGGTGCACAAGGAGACAAAGTGTGCTTGTTTGTAGTGGGGGTGGTGTGTGAGGTGAGTGCGCGAGAACCACATAACTAGGGAGATAGACGTTTGGGGGCGATGTTTTGTGTGTATGGGAAATATACACTCTACATAGTGTGTGTGCTTGGGTAAGAGAGATAGCGGGAGACCTAGAGAGTGAGGGAAGAGATGTGTGCATGCCCGAGACAAAGTGATAGAGACCTATGTTGGGTCCGGACTTTACAAGAGAGAGGGATGTTAATGTGCTCGTGTGTTGGTGTTTGGGGGAGAGAACGACTTCTCTCTCTATGTGTGTGTGTGTGTGTG
>NC_041385.1:490779867-490780577 GCF_002162155.2 Triticum dicoccoides
CTTCAGATAAAGAGTGAGGTGTCTATATTTGAGGGACTTTAGCGTAATTGAGATATTGTGCACTCATGGTTGATCCATTTGTTTCACAATTTGTACTATGAGATAACGATACTTTTGAACATGCGTGATATACCTTGATGTACCAGAATTACAAACCTAAGATTGGAATTTTGGAATTCGACTCCATCATTAGCTTTTGTAATTCATTTAAACGGAGGTACATTTTTTAAGCCGGGATTTCGTGATTTCAAATTCATATATCAAACCTAGAGATATGCACATACGGGCATGTTCAAACTTTATAATCATCCACTTTATTCATACACATACACATTTTTGCTTTTGTCATCATATTTAGGATAAACACATTTGGAATTTCATTTGAATTGGACCGTATGATGGTATTTGCTTGTATTAGCTCAATGATCCATATTTGAATTGAATGGACAATCTAAGTTTTGAGTTGGAGACATTGATTTTCAAAACTTGCACATTTTTTTTGCATGCAAAACAAACAAATTGTAGGCCATGATATCATAGTCGGCCGTACGAGAGCAGAATACTTATAATTTTAGGCGCCAAAAGCTTTCAAACTTCTCGCTCACATCGAAATATCACGCGCCCGAAAGTTTAGCCCTACGATATTCCTGTTTTACCCCTGCCACATGAACGGAAAAGGGCTGCTTTGGTAACTCCATTGTTTTCCCCTC
>NC_041385.1:490780853-490797382 GCF_002162155.2 Triticum dicoccoides
GGTGGACCTCACACCTTGCCGGATCTACCTTCCGCACCTTGGAACCCCCAACTGCCAACTCACCACTTCACCGGAGCCGCTTCAACGACTGGCTTGTCCACCGTTCCAGATCTCCTTGACCGCCATCATGGTCCACCGCACCGGATCTGCTTAACCGGTGCCCTCCACCACAGCTTAGGCCCTTCATTGACTCCCTCGTCCGCCCCTTCGCTGGCCCTTCATACAATCCCTCGTCCGACGCAACAGATCCGCCTCACCGAAAGCACTATACAACGCGCCCGCCGAAGCCTTCGTCCACTGCACCGGACCCGCTCCACGGAGGCCATATTCAACTCCACCGGCCCTGCTTCACCGATGCAGCAGCCTCATCAGGTTCTTTCATTTTGTACTCCTTCGGTTTTTCTCTTTATTGTGCAACTGTTCACTTACCACAGATGAGCTTTCTTGTATGTCGACAGGCGCCGCAACTGTAGCATCGGAGCAGCTTCAGCGATGGCGACAGCCGGCCCAAACTCAACCGCAACACGAGCACCATCGACGATCCTTAGCTATCAAGTATGACAACGATACCCATACGCCGCCAAGAATCAGGTACTATTATCCAACGGCCGGCGCCTACGTTCACTTTCCTAGCATAAGCACTGCACCTTTGAATTTCTTCAGGGCATCATTCAGTTTTTCATGAGACGCGTTATTCTGCTTGCACCTGTAGGTCCATACTTCTGGTAGTGAACATGTTGCATGTGTTAAATTACATACCAGTGCACATATAGTTAATATGCTTTAGTTTTGTTCTGATGCCACCTGTTGGTTCCATCAGACTGCTTAATGTTCTCTATGCTTAATTACACATCAGCAAACTAGCATGTGGTTCCGCTGCTTTTTGTTCGTTTTACCCTACATTTTCTGATGCTAGCTATTACATCACTGCTCCGAGCCTCTGTTCATTACTTGTTTGTGTGTTGTTGATCTTCCCAAGTTGCATGACTAATTTGATGCTTCTATTAATTATGGAGCTGCCAACCCCATCAAGCAAAATATTTGTTCTTTTGGTGCTGGCACCTCGAACAAGCATAAAAATAGAGGGAAGCAGATATATTTTCGTGTATGCACACACCCTTCTTTCATTAGTTTAGATGAACCATTGATGATCAATTTGGACCAGTGCATGCGATTATAATTAATTTTACCTAAATAGATGGTGCAGAATAAACTACAACAACTAGATTTGCAACCACGGGATGCTGACGATATCTTCAAAGAACATTGCAATAGCAGCTAGGCTTCACAGCAACATATGGTAAGCCAGTGTGTCTTAGTACATGTTAAATGTAATGCGAGTGGGCTGCTTTCTTGGCTTGTGCCCTCAACGTGTAATCCTACCGAATTACAAATAGTTCAGTTGTCGGCTTTGCTGTATTGCTTGATTCGAATGTTTGTTTGTTGTTACGTTATACCTGAGTTGGCCAATATGTCAGCAGTGCCTGCTGTACTATCGTAAAGAAATGCATGCCTATTTCATTTGAGTCCTTAACTTTTCCTCTCAACTTCATCACAAGACGGTCTTTGTAGTTTATATGAGGCCACACTGTTAAGTGCTTTCTCAGATTATTTCAACTGCTTAGATGCCTTGGCAACTTAAATATAGCGGTTGTACACTCCCTTTCAACTTTCATCTTACCATTTTAATTTGTTTTTGGCTGATGCTGCTTTGAACAATTTAAATATAGTTTGCCATGCTCGGCAATAATTCGTTCTTCATTTACCATGTAAGCTTACTGCCTGGATCATACGATAACTATCTCTTACTTATGTCCAGCGTAAACCTTTCAGGATGCTGTTCACACTAGGACACAATGTACAACCCCAGAATCTATTTGTGGAAGCAGTGAGCCATCCATGTTACTAGATGGTAGCAGTTCAGAGGCAACACCGCCGGAGAGCAGTCTGAGCACAAATATTATAGTGCTTGAGGCTCTACTAGAGGCAGAAAGAGATGGTGTGGCTGCCATGAATGAGGTAATCTTTATCTTGAGGCTAGAAATTACGGAATTAGCGGCACGCATTATGCAAGCAACCCAAGAATTGGAGGAAGTAAGAATGTTGCATTTGAAGACGGAGGAGGTCCTGCTGTTTCTGCTATCTGAAGCCCAAGGTAATCCCGGTTCTTCTTTAGATACCAGTTGAAATTGTCATTAGATTATTGTACTTGCATGTTGTGTCATGTCTCTGAATGGATTATGTTGCAAGACCCCATATGTTGTCCGGAATTCCATGTTGTCCATGTGTTGTAATGATCCAAATTTTTTAGGCGAGGTAATCCTCAGTACTTGTATGATTGACATAAGGTGAACTGTTTTTCGTGTGAGCATATTGTATTGGATGAAATAACTGTTTGAATCAGAGTGTATCCAACCTACGGAATTCGAAGATCACGGCATTTCTAAATCATAATCATATATAAAGGTCGAATAAATCTTTGTTGTGGTTTTGAAGAAATAAATAACAAAATGTATAATTATCTGTGGATATTCGTAATTGAATACAAACTAGATTTTAATTTAGTTTGCCAGGTCCCAGGGCAAACGTGAATGTTAATTCTCCCAAGTTTTGAATGAAGCGGCTAAACACACACTATAATTTGTGGGCTGCCCGAAGCAAGTGTTTGAGAGATGGAAATTACTGTCTACCCCTGACACTTGACATCCTTATCGACCGGATTTACACTGATGTTGATAGAGGTAGACTAGTAACTTCAATCAGACGTGACATGATGGCCTCTGAGCTTATTCAGACATGGTGGGCGCCAAACGTGGGCGGCAAAACACATTTGATTCAAGCTCGTCCGAAAGACATGTGTCTCTTCCTCCATTTCCCCATTCATACACGATGGGCGGCAAAACAAACTCTCCTCGTCCGAAATCGATGTAGGCTAATATTTTAAATAGGGGCAGATGTGTAACTTCCATTAGATGTGAAACAACCGCCCTACCTATCAGCCCCGTTCATACACCGTGGGCGCCAACCGTGGGTGGCAAAACACCCTCTCCTGGCCCGAAATAGTTACCGGCAAATATTTGGGAGATGCGAGATTACCGTCCTATCCCCAACCGACGCGATGTCCGAAATTTTAAACGGGGGATAAGTTCGTAACTTTCCCCCATTTCAGGTTTGAGATCGCCCCCCTCCCCTCCATTTCCCCATTCATACACCGTTGGCGGCACGACAACCTCAGCACTGCGGCCAGCCTCCTCCGTCCGCCACCCCATCCTCCACCTTGCCGGAGCCGCTACCCCTACCCCGTCGTCCACTGCAAGAGGTGGACGTCTCTCATCCACGTCGTTGGACCAGGATCCTTTCATCGCCTCCTCTCGCTTCATCGGCGCCGTTGTCCACCTTGCTGTTGCCGCTCCTACGACCGCCTCATCCACGGCAACAGGATATATCCCCCGACTCGGCCGTCTGCCGTCTACAGTCTTCTTCCCCACCGCCGACAGCCATCGCACTCGCAACACCCTCAACGTATCAGCATAGTCCTACACGGCGTCGCAAGAGAGGTGGTACTCTTCCATATGTGCTTAAGTTATTGATCTCACCCGGGAAATAGATCGTAATTTGTTTACTGTACTTTTCTTGCCCGTACCAAATCATAGTGGCTAGTTGAAAGCAAACATTGGTTGCGAAGTAGCTTTGTCCGGTTTGCACCTTTAGATCCGCCATGGCACGGGCACTATACTCGTAAAGCTTATGGTTTCCCCCTTTATATTCACTACCATCATCATAGGTGCTTCGTGTCATGCTAGCACTGCTCCTCAAGACCTCAGCCCAAAGCTTACGTGTTCAAATACGAATCTGATATGATGCTCATATCACTAAAATAGAGAATGTTTAATTGGTCACCTAATGTTCCTATATTCGTTTCGAAAAGCATGTGCGCCACCCACTGGTCCAGCTAGTTCCACTTTCCTGTTTTTTCTCTTGATGCTTAGGGTTTTCCCCTTTTATCTACTCTACTATGATCTCCGTAGGAGCTTTCTTTCGTACTAGCATTACTCCACCCTTCAAGCTAAACAACACAACACTCAGAATTCGAAAGCTTAGTTGTTCAAATATGATTGTGATATGATACTGATATTAGTTAACCGACACATTTAGTTGGTTAGCTAAAGGTTCCACTTGAGTTTCCAAATGCATATCACGACATATAGAGAGACAACATAATTGCATTTCTTTGTCACTTGTTGACCGTACTTTCTTGTCCATACCAAATCTTAGTTGTTATTTCAAAGCAAACATCGGTTTCTAACTACCCTTTGCGCGGTTTGCAGCTTCAGATCTGCCATCCCACTGCCACGGTCAACACTGTACTGATCATGCTTATGTTTTCCCCATTTTATGATGACCACAATCAGCCTACGTGGTTCATGTCGTAATAGCACTGCTCCACCCATCGAGCTAAACAAGCTTAGTTGTACAAATTCATATATGATATTATTGCTGATATTAGTAAAACTGAGAGATGTTTAATTGGTTAGCTAAATGTTCCTACTTTAGTTTCGAAATGCATGTGAGCCACATATGGAGAGATCAGAAAGAATAGTATTTCTCTGTGCGCTCTGGTTCATCATGGGTGGCCAACCGACATTGTATTGAAACACTTGTAATATCGTCAATCTGCTTGCTCTTCTGCTCTTCTTTAAGATGATACTCTTCTCTTGCGGTCGACTGGTCAGGTTGAGTTGTTCTCCCTTAGTATATTTTGAATCTGTCAGGTCAAGTCGACTTGTTCTTCTTTAATATATGTTGAAGCTATCATCTGCGAAGTGTCATCACTTCTGGAGCTCTCATATTTTGAGGAGTAGGCCACATTATATTAATGCACACAACAAATTACAGCATGCATGGCATCTTTTAAAAGAATTGCAGAGGTAGCACAAATGGGTTTACAGGGAGGCAGTATTGGATTAGAATCACTTCTACATTACAAAGAAAATCTCACTTGTTTTTATGTTTTCATGCATGTTAGATATTGAACATTATCAAAATGAATATGAGAATGGGTGCACGAGAGGAATATTGCGGAACGATCCACTGGCTAACAAACTTGGCATGGTGGAGGATGGCCTATCTTATTCACCCATCAAGGTGCTTGCTCTAACTTTGCAAAGTTGTATTGGTCGCACATATTTTGCATCTGACCTCTTGCATTTCTTCTACTTTGTTACACCATCTTCTTAGTTTAAGCATCATATATGAGTATATGCCATAACTATCCATTTTTGTACCTATTCCATGTGTCGTCACACTATGTTTTTCCAGTCAAATGTTGTTCTTTCATGATAGATGTCCAAAAGGAAGAGGGTGAGTGCAGATCCTCAAGGAGTACAAACTAGGTATTTGGAAAAGGTAGTGGTACCTGTTAAATCAGATAGATCAGCAGCCACAAAAAACACAGGCCCAACTGTACCACACTTTACCCCTACTCCAGTGGCCAAACCCCTATTAGAACTGCTGGGAGCCCAGCGTCAGGTACTGTCTATGATATCAATTCAAAATTTGAACTCCTAAATTTATGCTTGTGCCTTACCTTCTCTCTTGTATGAAAACTAATTTCAGATGAATCTCCTTGCTCAAAGGATCATACGATCTCAAAACAATAGTGGGCTCTGCATTGCTCTTGTCAGTACCTCTCTCCCTTTTGCCTTGTAGCGCTGGACTTAATTAATTGCTATTTGATTATGTATCATTATTCTGCACCTGAGCTTCATTATCCTCTGTTTCTTCCAATATTATTTGATCAATATTTACTCTTTGCAAAATGTAGAATAATGGCAACGCTTATAAAGAATTTTCTTTGGGGAATTTATTGAATTATCCTTCCATCAACATGGAGAAGGGCTTTGTCCATCCCGTGTTAACATGTAATGTAAGTTCATCCTTCTCAAGCCTTCAAACTTTGTTCTAGTATAGATTTGGATAGGCATCATTGCCTCCACTGCTGTTTGCTTTGCTGTTTACATCTGATTGGATGTTTGCAACAACTACCAGTTTCAAATTGTAGTTGTAAAAACATGTTCCTTATGCAGAACAGATCCATTTATTTGCTTATATAATTGTGAAACCTGTTACGTGTCTCCTTGTTTCTCTTTCAGAGTCGTATCTCTTATGCCAGGAAGAACTTTAGGGAAGGTAGTGAGCCAAACCATCTTGAGGACAGCGAGATGACCCCAAGGTCCTGTCTTGATGAAGACAGTGAGTTGAAGCTACTCACCAGTAGGTGTGAGACAACCTCTGTGCAGTCGCTGCCTCAATCAGTTCGACTTCTTTAGTCTCAACTTAAGGCGGAAAGGCTTGCTTCAACTCAGCTCCGACTTGAAGTCAAAGATGCAATGAAGATGTCAGAGGACTGCTGCACCATCATGCCTTAAATCTAGTGTTGATACATCTATCGTTGACACAACTGAGGTCTACTCAGCTTCTTCAGCTGTTTGGGGGGCCCGACCTGGCCAGGCCTAGTGCCTTCTGAAGTGCTCTCAGTTTTGTATATTCTTTTGTCGGCGCGTTTATTTGCACTGGTGGCAAACTTTGATGCCCAGTGGATGTAATATGTGTGATAGCCGTGATAGCCTAGCGTAAGTTGCTTGCTTATTTATTTCCTTGTTGTCTTGTTTATTTGTTTGCTTGTAGTCATTGCAGTTCTTTTTCCGCGGTTTGCTAGTGGTTGCAATAACCTATTTTTTAAAACTAGGCCACAATAACCATGGCCTAATATTTACTATAGTGACAGTGGGCCTCCTACGGGCCGTAGAAACAGTGGGCCTTCTACGAGCCGTAGAAACAATGGGGCTTCTACGGGCCGTACAAACAATGGGCCTTCTACGGGACGTATCATCAACGGGCCTTATACGGGCAGTATGATCGATTGGCCAAACATGGGCCAATAACATGCCGCATTATGGCCGTAAACGGGCTAGAGTTGGAATCGTCTGTTCATGGGCCGACCATAACGGGCCATCGTTAATAGGCCGTATTTCATGACGCTATGAAAACGGCCCAACGTGTTAACGGACCACAAACGGGCCGACTGTAACCATGGGCTGAATTTGGCCCATAAGCAGAAAATGACAGTAACGGGCCGTAAGTAAATGAATGCTAGAAATGAGCCCAAGAATAAATGTGCTCTGAGAAGGCCGAAAGATAACATGGGCTGGAAACAGCCCAACAGAATAACAGTCCCTTAATGGGTATAAAGTGATACACTGTTCATTACGGGCCAGTTTCACCACGGGCCGTTAATGAGTGTAAAGTAATACACTGTTCATTATAGGCCAGTTTCACCACGGGCCTTAATAGGCCAAGAGTTACATAGGGCCTCATATGGGCCGAAAGACGTCATGGGCATACATGGGCGAGAAGTGAAAACGGGCTGGAATCATATTGGGTGGCCCAGATGACGCTACTGGGCCTAATTCGGATAGGGCGTAATGGGCCTTGGGTTAGCGGGCTGTAAATGGGCTATATGCGAACATGCCGTTAACAGGCTTTACATGGGCCGGCCCACCACCTTTTGACCAAGTCAAACGGGCCGGCCTTTTCACAGGAATGGGCCTCTGTTGGGCCGTGCCACATGTTGACGTATCATAGGCACCTTCTGTCCAATGAGTGGATGACATCTGTCCCAACGGTGAGCCAACACGTGTTTCCTCCAGACAATGATGATTTTAGACGCGGAAAATCCCCATTGGTCAGGGCTGTTAACGGGTTATCGGATCCAAAACTCGACCAGATAGCTTAACAGCGTTCCGTTATGATGGATGCCACGTGTCGGTCACCCTTGACGAAAGCACTTTTGTGACGCACGATTTATCGTCATGGAAGTGGACACTTCCCTGATGATAATTTTGGTAATGTCATGGAACACTTCTACGACAGCACAGGTATGACTATCTTGATTCTGTCATAAATTTGTCATGTATGTACATGATGACAAAAAACACGACCTACTGTGACAAACACGTATCATCACGGAAGTGTATTTTTTTTGTAGTGTCGACAGTAATTTGTTCACCTACCGTAATACTTATGCTATCTTGAGAGAAGCCACTAGTGAAACCTATGGGCCTCGGGTCTATTTTCCATCATATAAGTTTTCGATCTATTTTATTTTGCAATCTTTACTTTCCAATCTATATCATAAAAATACCAAAAATATTTATCTTATTATCTCTATCAGATCTCACTTTTGCAAGTGGCCGTGAAGGGATTGACAACCCCTTTATCGCCTTGGTTGCAAGGTTCTTATTTGTTTGTGCAAGTATGAGGGATTCGAGTGTAGCCTCCTACTGGATTGATACCTTAGTTCTCAAAAACTGAGGGAAATACTTACGCTACTTTACCGCATCACCCTTTCCTCTTCAAGGGAAAACCAACGCATGCTCAAGAGGTAGCAGTTATCGAACCAGTAGGAGAACCTCCTCACACCACGTAAACAGCACCTGCACACAAATAACAAATACTCGCAACCCGACGTGTTGAAGGGGTTGTCAATCACTTTCGGGTACGGCGCCTCAAGATAGGCAAATAACGTGAGGTAAAAGTGGTAGATAGGTTAAATAGATCATGGAACAAATAAATTGCAGCAAGGTAATTTTGTATTTTTTTAATAGATCTGAAAATAAATGCAAAGGAAAATAGATCGCAAAGGCAAATATGATGAAAAGAGACCCGGGGGCCGTAGGTTTCACTAGTGGCTTCTCTCGAGAAAAATAGCAAACGGTGGGAAAACAATCACTGATGGGCAATTGATAGAACTTAAAATAATCATGACGATATCCAGGCAATGATCATTATATAGGCATGACGTCCAAGATTAGTAGACCGACTCCTACCTGCATTTACTACTATTACTCCACACATCGACCACTATCCAGCATGCATCTAGTGTATTAAGTTCATGGAGAAACAGAGTAATGCAATAAGAACGATGACATGATGTAGACAAGATCTATTTATCTATTTATTTAGATATAGACCCCATCTTGTTATCCTTAGTAGCAATGATACATATGTGTCGGTTCCCCTTCTGTCACTGGGATCAAGCACCGTAAGATTAAACCCGCTACAAAACACCTCTTCCCATTGCAATAAATAAATCAAGTTGGCCAAACAAAACCCAAATATCAGAGAAGAAATACGAAGCTATAATCAATCATGCATAGAAGATATCAAAGAAGACTCAAATAACTTTCATGGATAAAAACATAGATCTGATCATAAAATCAAAGTTCATCGGATCCCAACAAACACACCACAAAAGGCTTACATCATATGGATCTCCAAGAGACCATTGTATTGATAATAAAGAGAGAGAGAGAGAGAGAGAGAGAGAGAGAGAGAGAGAGAGGAAGCCATCTAGCTACTAACTACGGACCCATAGGTCTACAAAGATCTACTCACGCATCATCGGAGAGGCACCAATGGAAGTGTTGAACCCCTCTGTGATGGTGTCTAGATTGGATCTGGTGGTTCTGGACTCTGCGGTGGCTGGAATTGATTTTCGTCGACTCCCCTAGGGTTTCTGGAATATTGGGGTATTTATAGAGCAAAGAGGCGGTTCAGGGGGCACCCGAGGTGGGCACAACCCACTAGGGTGCACCTGGGCCTCCTGGCGTGCCCTGGTGGGTGCTGCTCCCCTAGAGGCACCCCCAGGTGCTTCCTTGGCCCGCTAGATGTCTTCTGGCCCAAAAAAACCTCCAGGAGTTTCGCTGCGTTTGGACTCTATTTGATATTGATTTCCTGTGATGTAAAAAAACATGTAAAAACAACAACTGGCACTGGGCACTATGTCAATAGGTTAGTACCAAAATATGATATAAAATGATTGTAAAACATCCAAGAATGATAATATAACATCATGGAACAATCAAAAATTATAGATATGCTGGAGACGTATCACATGCCCCCGAGATATCAAAAGTATTCGTAGTTTCCTTGGTCATGCTAGTTTCTATAGGAGGTTTATTAAAGACTTCTCTAAGATTTCTAGGCCTCTTACTAATCTTTTACAAAAGGATGTCCCATTTGTTTTTGATGATGATTGTGTAGAAGCCTTTGAAATGGTTAAGAAAGCCTTAACTTCTGCACCTATTGTTCAACCACCTGACTGAAACTTGCCTTTTGAAATTATGTGTGATACTAGTGATTTTGTTGTTGGTGCTCTTCTAGGACAAAGAGTTGATAAGAAATTAAATGTTATTCATTATGCTAATAAAACTCTAGACAGTGCCCAAAGAAATTGTGCTACTACTGAAAAAGAATTTTTACCAGTTGTGTTTGCTTGTGACAAATTCAGATCTTACATTGTTGATTCCAAAGTTATTGTTCACACTTATCATGCTACTATAAAATATCTTATGGAAAAGAAAGATGCTAAACCTAGACTCATTAGGTGGGTTATCTTGTTGCAAGAATTTGATTTACATATCACTAATAGGAAAGGAGCTGAGAACCTCGTAGCTGATAACTTGTCTAGGTTAGAGTATATCCTTGATGACCCACTACCTATTGATGATAGCTTTCCTGATGAACAACTAGATGCAATAAATGTTTCTCAAAACACTCCTTGGTATGTTGACTATGCTAATTATATTGTTGCTAAATACATACCACCTAGTTTCACATACCAACAAAAGAAAAAATTCTTCTATGATTTAAGACATTACTTTTGGGATGACCCACATCTTTATATAGAAGGAGTAGATGGTATTATTAGATGATGTGTACCTGAGCATGAACAGGAACAAATCCTACGGAAATGTCACTCCGAAGCTTATGGAGGGCATCATGCGGGAGATAGAACTTCCCACAAGGTATTGCAATCTGGTTTTTATTGGCCTACTCTCTTCAAAGATGCCCGTAAGTTTGTTTTATCTTGTGATGAATGTCAAAGAATTGGTACTATTGGTAAGCATCAAGAAAAGCCTATGAATTATTCACTTGCTGTTGAACCATTTTATGTTTGGGGTTTTGATTATATGTGACCTTTTCCTTCCTCTAATGGGTATACTCATATTTTGGTTGTTGTTGATTATGTCACTAAGTGGGTAGAAGCTATTCCAACTAGTAGTGCTGATCACAACACTTCCATTAAAATGTGTAAAGAAGTTATTTTCCCAAGGTTTGGAGTCCCTAGATACTTCATGACTGATGGTGGTTCACACTTTATTCATGGTGCTTTCCATAAAATGGTTGCTAAATATGATCTCAACCATAGAATTGCATCACCCTATCATCCTCAATCTAGTGGTCAAGTTGAACTTAGCAATAGAGAAATAAAACTAATACTACAGAAAACTGTTAATAGGTCCCGAAAGAATTGGTCTAAAAAATTGGATGATGCACTTTGGGCCTATAGAATAGCTTATAAAAATCCTATGGGTATGTCTCCTTATAAGATGGTTTATGGAAAGGCTTGTCATTTGCCTCTTGAGTTAGAACATAAAGCATATTGGGAAATAAAAGAACTCAACTATGACTTCAAACTTGCTAGAGAAAAGAGGTTATTTGATATTAGCTCACTAGATGAATGGAGAACCCAAGCTTATGAAAATGCCAAATTGTTTAAAGAAAAAGTTAAAAGATGGCATGATAAAAGAATCCAAAAGCGGGAATTCAAAGTTGGAGAATATGCTCTTTTGTCCAACTCTCATTTCAGATTCTTTGCAGGAAAACTTCTCTTCAAATGGGAAGGACCGTATGTTACTGAAAAGGTTTATCATTCTGGAGCTATCAAGATCAATAATGCCGAAGGTAAAAACCCGAAGGTGGTCAATGGTCAAAGAATTAAACACAATATTTCAGGTACGCCTATTGAAAGGATCGATATAGTTGACTAGAGAGGGGGGTGAATAGGCAACTAACAATTTTTAGCTTTTCTTTACCACATTAAGCTTTGCATCAAAGTAGGTTGTCTAGATATGCAACTAGGTGAGCAACCTATATGATGCAACAACAACAAGCACACAAGCAAGTAAGGAATACAACACAAATAAACTTGCACAAGTAAAGGCACGAGATAACCAAGAGTGGAGCCGGTGAAGACAAGGATGTGTTACCGAAGTTCCTTCCTTTTGAGGGGAAGTACGTCTCCGTTGGAGCGGTGTGGAGGCACAATGCTCCCCAAGAAGCCACTAGGGCCACCATATTCTCCTCACGCCCTCACACAATGCGAGATGCCGTGATTCCACTATTGGTGCCCTTGAAGACGACGACCGAACCTTTACAAACAAGGTTGGGGCAATCTCCACAACTTAATTGGAGGCTCCCAACGACACCATGAAGCTTCACCACAATGGACTATGGCTCCACGGTGACCTCAACCGTCTAGGGTGCTCAAACACCCAAGAGTAACAAGATCCACTAGGGATTAGTGGGGGGGGGGGATCAAATTTCTCTAGATCGGGGCCTTCTCAACCAATCCCGAGAAAATCAACAAGTTTGATTGGCTAGGGAGAGAGATCGGGCGAAAATGGAGCTTGGAGCAACAATGGAGCTTGGGGGTGGAAGAGGTAGTCAACTAGAGGAAGAAGACACCCCTTATATAGTGGAGAGACAAATCCAACCGTTATCCACTTAACCAACCCACGACCTGTGGTACTACCGCCCCAGACAAGCGGTACTACCGCAAGGGCTCACGGTACTACCGCTGTTACGACAGGAGCTAGTCCAGGCCTGAGCCGCAAAGGCTGAGGGCGGTACTGCCGTTGATGCAGTACTACCGCTCCCCCTTGCGGTACTACCGCAAGGCCGGATTGGACTAGCCTGGGAAGGGCGCGGATCAATAAAAATACATCCGTGCCTACTTCCGCTGAAAATCAAACAAAGCAAATATCCGACACGGTACTACCACACCTGGCATGCAGTACTATTGCGCAGGGAGCGGATGTAAAAAATTACATCCCCCCTACTTCCACTCATGTTGTTGTGCTAGACCAGGACTCACGGTACTACCGCGCGCATGGGGCGGTACTACGGCGTAGGGCGCGGATGTAAAAAATTACATCCGCCCAGGGGCAGAGCCAGGATTTCACCATGGGGGGGGGGCGAAGAACACATTGAAGCACACACGAGACATAACACAAAAATATTTCAAGTCTTGAATATTGTAGCGATATCAAACATGTAACTGTTTAAGCTTTACAATAAAAAGACCACATTTCTACTAGTTTGAATGCAGATGTACGCCCCCCCATCCGGTCGATCAAACTAATCAATAATCTCATTAACATTGAACTTTGTGGCTATTTCCTTCCCAATGTATACAACCATGTAAGGTCGAAGAAAATCGTCACCCATTTTACTTTGGAGACGCGTCTTGATAATCTTCATTGCTGAAAAAGCTCTGTCCGCAGTTGCAGTTGACACCGGGAGAGTGATGACCAAGCGCAATAATCTATCAACCATTGGATACACACAAGCTTTACTTGTTTTATGCAATGCAACGGTCAAATCAGCCAGTGATGATAAAGAATTCAGCTCTGGATGGTTGCAAACATCTAGCTGATAGTGTGGAAGTTGTGACTCCAGGCGAGCCTGCTCTTGACTAGAAAAATCCGCTGGACAGAATTTGTCTACAAGCCTACAAATCTTTGATATGTCAAATGAGTCATGCCTTGGATCCAAGGATGCACAAGTGTCATTAGCTCTGTAGTCTGAACACTAAAACGGTCATTTAGCTCAACCAGTTGTTGATCAATTGCCACATTGAACACATCTGCTTTGTAGTGGTGAAGCACCGTGATGTTATTATGTTTATTCCGAGACTTAGTCACATCAACATACCTGTAAATTACAAATATAGTATATGTGTTAGAGTAAAGCATATGTGATTAATATTATTCTATTATACAGTAGAGGAAAGGGACATACTTGCGACTCATATCGGGGATCTCAACTTCATGCTTCACACAAAAGGTCTTAACCTCCTCTATGAGAGGTTCCCATCCTTCCTCTCTTAGTTCAGTGAGGAGCACCTTAGTGTTAGAGAGTGTATCTAATGCATTCAAAATGTCCATAGATTTCTTATGGAGTGTTTGCCACAAGACATCTATGATTTTCATAATCCTCTCCATGAGGTGCAAAATGAAAACAAAATCAAAAGAAACAATTATACTTAGGGCGCCTCCAGCATCTCCACGGGAATATTGTGTCACCAAACGATCATTCGCTATACTTCGTAGGACTATAATTGTGGCACCAAACATCTTCCTCAAGCTCCGAATTGACTTGAAGTGCGAACTCCATCTAGTGTCTGCTGGTCTCTGTAAAGAACCTATCTGGTTTGCCCCTTTTCCCGTATCAAGATCTCCCAGTTCAATTTCACGGGCAATTTCGGTGGCTTGATTTGCTAGTAACTCATCATTGCATTTAGGTGAAGCACTAACAACATTTATGACAAAATTGGCATGTTGAAAAAAATTATGCACTTCATGTACCTCTCGTGATGCTGCAACAAGGGCTAACTGAAGCTGATGCACCATACAATGAATGTAATATGCATAAGGGCACGCCTTCAAAATTAAAGCCTTCAATCCGTTCCACTCCCCTCGCATATTACTGGCCCCATCATAGGCCTGACCTCTGATATCTTCCACATTTAAATTGTTATTTGCTAGAACAGTGCAAATTGTCTCCTTGAGAGTCAATGCAAGAGTGTCATTCACATGAATGACATCAAAAAAACGCTCCTGTATGAACCCTTCAGTGTCAGGAAACCAAAGGACCAACACCATTTGTTCTTTCTTGGATTCATCGCGAGCTTCATCAACCATTATACAAAATTTGCTATCACCAATTTCTTCTCTAATTGTTCTTTGCACCTTTCAAGAAAGTATAGCAAGAATTTCATCTTGAACCTGATGAGATGTGTACTTTGCGTTTCCAGGAGCATTTTCCAAGACAACATCTTTCACCTCCTTGTTATAAGAAGCCAAAAGTCTTACCAGTTCTAGGAAATTACCCCGGTTAATGGATCCCGGAGATTCATCATGCCCTCTAAAAGCACAAGCCTGGAATGTTAACCACCTGCATCATATCATATAATTGTTTTTTTAGGATACTACAAGATACAATACTTTAATTATTGTAACATAAGATGGAAGAAAAATATTGCTTATCGGATGGAATCAATTGTAACTTTGAGCCTTAGCCTTGCATCTAATTTTTTTTGCGGATGCTTTCCCATACAGCTTATCAATATGAGTCATGCCATTTTTAAAATTATCATAACAACGAACTGAGAAGTTGTGGGCTGAACCAGCATCTTTACCCATATGAGTTAAAAAAGCACACTCTTTCCCATTATTCACCTTCTTCTACCTATCAAAGCCCAAAACAGTAAATGTTTCTGAGCTGCACTTCCCAATCAGCTTTCTTGAGAAGAGGAAACAATGGAAGCAATATGCACGCTTTGTGTAAGGTGAAAACTCGAGCCATTTAAAATCCTTAAACAAACTGTACTGGAAACGCCGACGATGTTTTGGTGGATCATCATTATATGGATACTCTCTCTTGTATGGCATGTATCGGCCTTCAGAAATATAGAATTGGCGTGCTTCATTTTGCTTATTAAAAGGGAGTTCCCAAATCTGTGTGCGCTTTCCAGGTTCTCGCTCGAATGGTGTGCTTCCGATTCTTTGTTGTTCTAGAACTTCTACTTCTACAGATGCCTCAATATTTTGCTCAGGGGGTGGCATATCAACTGAACTGTGATTGGGGATATTATGATCAGTGGGTTGCTCTGTGACATCGACCTCCACAGTTGCATTTGCATTTTCAACTGTAGAGTTTGAAGCAATTGACTTGAAAAAATTACTTATGGGTGGTGTCTTCCTCTTCCTCATGACCTATGCAGTTCTTATATAAGTACAAAGCAGATATGTAATCTGGAATTGATGTGACAAGTGCCAAAATATACTAAGTCACTAACCACTAAGTAGTAAGTACTGACAGTTGATCAATTGATTTGTTGAATCAAACTGACGAGTGACAACTACAATACTATGAACATGTAGTTGGTAGATAATAATACCTCTTTCTCTGATCACGGGACAGGATCAGTTAGGAATTCTGTTTGTGGCGATTCCGTGTGGCTGCCTGTACTCGATTGATGCATGGTCGGCGGCAGCTTCATGAATCAGCAATCGACGATGGGCGAAACACGGCGGCGCGACGCCCGACAGCCGGCGTCAATGAAGCCCTAGTGCCAGCGGCTAGCGGCGCGTCACGGACAAAAGAGTCCGGGTTTCCAGGAAGCTAGTCACGTGTGTGTCGTTCATCGTTGATCGACTGAGATGGACTCATGGACAAATGCTGGATGGGTACCAGCGTATGCGTGGTATGTAGGCTGCAGCCTTGGCCCTTGGCCCTTCTTGCATTTTGGGCTTGACATGAATTTAGCCCATGCACTAATTAATGGCCTGATGGCCGGATAATTATTCCTAAAATATTAGTACTAGTCCCCTCTGCAGTCC
>NC_041385.1:490797574-490839203 GCF_002162155.2 Triticum dicoccoides
GGGGCGAACCATGGGGGGGTCTGGCCCCCGCTCACCCCCCACTGCCTCCGCCTCTATATCCGCCTCTACAGCCGCACGAGCGGCTGAGTCTGGTCCGAGGCCACGATACTACAACTCCTTAGGAGCGGTACTACCGTGTGCACCTATGGTACTACAATAAGGGCTTGCGGTACTACCGCGGGGGCCTGCGGTACTACCACTCCTGAGAGCAGTACTACCGCATGCCTCAGAACAGCAACACTAGGAATCCTTCTCTTTGCAAAAACTGAAGAAAATGGAGGATGCTCCAAAGCGCAAAGGGAAAGGCGGTGCAAAGGGAGTAAACTTGTACGTGATGATTCCATCCGAACCTTTCCAACACGGACCCTCTCTTAATAGTACGACTTTCCTACGACTCAAATCCACTGAAAAGAAACGTAGAAAAATGCCGTCTTCAATAGTCTTCGAGGGGCACCAAACCATCTTGTGCCTAGTGACGAAGCGTCTGAAATACTCAAGGCACACGATTAGTCCGCAAAAGCATTGTCATCAATCACCAAAACACCTTAGGGATAAATATGCCCTTACAATCTCCCCCTTTTTGGTGGATTGATGAGAATACGGGATTTGCATAAGGGAAAATAATATAGAACATAAGCAAACCCCACATCTCTAAAATATAGACGAGCTCCCCCTAGATGTGTGCTATCTAGATAAGTGCTTTGGACTGCACGACACGTATACTAGGATCAACACTCCCCCTATATTTTATAGACAATGCATATCTTGCAACAATAAGGCTAACACTAAACAAGACAGTAAATATGAGCATAACATGAATAGCACAATATATCATAAGCTCAATAAGGTATGATAGAGTGCATATGTCTTACACCATATGATAGACCAAGTCTCATGAGCAAACTAAACCAAAACAAGCAAGGTTCAACAGAACAAATGCGAGCAAAGCAAACACAAGCACGACACAAGAAGAACGACACAAGACTCACAAATCCCTACACTCTCTCCTTCTTTGGCATCGAGACGCCAAAAAGGCAGAGAGGACAACTACAACACAAGTCGTGGCTCAAGTGGAGTAATCAGTTGCACGCTCCTCGTTAGACTCAGCAGCGGGAATGGTCTCCTCGTTGTCCTCCTCAAAATCAGCCCACTTGAAACCTTGTTTTGCGATCCACTCAGCCTCTGGAGTGATGCGCTCCTCAGACCCGCCAGAAACATCCTCTCCAAAGAGGCTCATAATCTTCTTGTCGCGGCGGCGACTCTCCTTGGAGGCAATGTGAGTCCTGTACTGCCCCTTTGCCTGCATGCAGAACAAGGTCTTCATCTTGTTCTTCAGCCTCGTAGCCTAAGATGGCTCAGAGGTGGGAGGGATGAAACCCTCAGAGTTGTCCTCGTCCGCTGTCTCCTCCTCATCCTCATCCACATCCACATCCATGGCAGCCGCGGCCTTAGCACGAGAAGTGATGTTAGCCCACTGAGTCTTGACACGGAGCCGGATGGACTCATATCGAATCCAATCAGGGGCCTCAAAGTCATCAGGGTAGAGCTTCTCCCAAGTTGCCGAGATCAAAATAAACAGATAAGGTCCATAGATGGGGACCTTTCGGTTGAAGACCGCAAACCGAATCTCACACCACATGATATGTGAGACATCAAGTGGTAGCGTCTGAGAGTTGCGCGCTTCCTCACACAGGAGCAGCATGTCCACAAGATAAGCATGCACCTTGTCCTTGTCACCAATGCGTGGGAAGAGAGAGTTGCGGAAGATCTGGTACATGATGTCAAGGAAGGAGTTGAGCACCCAAGATGACTTGCCACTGCAGAGCTTCTTCTCAACAAGGAAGGGCTGAAGCTTGTTCTTGTTGGCTGACCCGGGATTGGCATGAGAACGAACACCTTGGGATGTGGCGAGCCCCTCATCCTGAACACCAAGCAAAGTCATGAACTCCTTCCACGTAGCACTCAGCTGCCGACCATTGGTCATCCAAGTCATAGTCCGTTCTTCATTAGGATGAAAGTACACCGAGGCAAAGAACTGAGCCACAATCTCAGGATCATAGTCTTTGTGAAACGAGATGATGTGCTCAATGCCAAATTGCTCCACTAGATCCAAAGCCTCACCAAAGTAGTCCCGGTGCTTCTCTTCCCTCATATGATGCATGTCGATCCAGTGCACATCCACATAGATGTTTTGCTTGGCCTTGATCACATCCAAATAAATGAAATTCTGCTGCTTGGTCCAGAACAGGTCATTCCCTCGAAAGTTGGCACGAGGATGCACATAGGGATTGATCTTCCTTCGAGAGCTCAACTCAGCAAGTGGCATCTCATCCATACCCATGTTAGGTTCCTTTTCCTTTGTGGCGGTGGTCTTGGTCCTGCGTTGGGAGGCACTGGAGCCCTCTGGAGCTTCATCTTGATTTCGCAGACGCTTGGAGCTCGTGTCACGGCTTGGATTGGAACGGCGAGCAGGAGCACCTGAGCCACACACCACAAAACAAACACGCAAGAGACACGAGAAGGGTTAATGCAAAGATCACAACAAAACGGTGGAACAAGTAGAACTCGCACTTGATAATTGCCACATGAGAGGTTTGACAACAACGGTAGTACAGCTTGGCCACGCGGTACTAAAATTTTAGTGCCGCTCCAAGTCACGGTAGTACCGTGCGGGTGGTAGTACCGCGCTGGAGGTGTAGTAGTATCGTACGGGCGGTAGTACCGCGCTGGAGGTGCGGTAGTACCGTACAGTTTCAGATCCGAAACTGCAAGTGGATCTGAGTACAACTGTGACAACAAAGCGGTACTACGGTCGATCAAATCTACCATGGGGCAACATATCATGTACTATCTCTACACATTACTACTCTCCTACATCCTACTCTTGCAAAGATTTAGCCTAAAATCTCAAGAACAGCAAGCATCTCCCCAAAAACCTAGAAGCAAAAGAATGAACCAAAAAGATAGGGATTTGGGGAGAAACCTTGTTCCATGGCAAGAGGAAGTGGTGGGGAACGATCCCACCGGTCGGAATCCAAGGAGAGAAGCCGGAGACGGAGATCCGGCGAGGCCCTCCGGTGCCGTTCGTGGGCAGGAGAGAGAGAGAGGGAGGTGGCGTGGGGGAGAAAGAGTGAATGGGTATGGGGGAGTTGGAACTCACCCTGCCCGATCTTAACCCCCACGCGCTCGCTACTCCGCAGTAGTACTGCGTGTCCTTGCGGTAGTACCGCCCGGGCGGAAGTACCGCACCGTGGGCGGTAGTACTGCTCCACCAGCGGCAGTAAACAATTACGGCCGTGCTGGTTGCGGTAGTACCGTGTCCTTGCGGTAGTACCGTGGCAGGCCACGGTAGTACAGTGAACCCAAGAAAATGCAGTTTCAAACAAAAGGAAGAAACATATTTGCATGAAACCTTCAAGCGAACGAACACACCAACGAGATAACAAACGAGACACCTCAAGCACAAGCTAGGCACGAAGAGAGAGAATCAAGAGACAATAAAGACCAAAAACGAGACACAACCTCTCCAAGGAGGGGACGGTGGCCGGAGCCACCTATGTTTGAGACGATTGGTATGGCACCACGAAGAATTACCCTTGGGCCCATGACCAAAACTCGTCTTTGAAGCACAAGTACCATCAAAAATGGCTAATGTGAAAGAGTTGATCAATTTATGCATAATGGGGGGAGGGAGAGTTCATTGAGAGAACAACACTCCCCCTATGTCCATGCCTACACCTAAACTAGACAACAAGTTGAGTGTGGTGGGGTGTGCAAGGGTTCAAGTCACATTGCTCAAATCAATGATATTTAGCTCATGCCTTAACTCGCGAAATCTTGCTTCATCCAAGGGCTTCATAAAAATATCTGCAAGGTTATCATGAGTGTTGACATACTTGAGCTTGATCTCCCTTCGCCTAATGTGATCCCGGATGAAATGATACCGAATCTCAATATGCTTCATCTTGAAGTGTTGCATCGGGTTGAGAGAGATCTTGATAGCACTTTCATTGTCACACCAAAGAGGCACTTCATCACAAGTGACACCGTAATCCTTTAAAGTTTGCCTCATCCATAGGAGTTGAGCACAACAACTACCGGCAGCCACATACTCTGCTTCAGTGGACGAGAGAGATACACAACTTTGCTTCTTAGAAGACCAACTCACTCAAGATCAACCAAGTAATTGGCACCCTCCGGAGGTGGACTTCATATCCACTTTGTCTCCCGCCCAATCTGAATCTGTGTAGCCCAAAAGATCAAAGTTGGCTCCTCTTGGGTGCCATAAGCCAAAGTTTGGGGTATGAGACAAATATCGAAAGATTCGCTTGACCACCACAAAGTGGCTTTCCTTCGGTGCGGCTTGAAACCATGCACAAATTCCCACACTCAACATGATATTCGGTCTAGATGCACAAAGGTAAAGCAAGGATCCAATCATGGAGCGATATACCTTTTGATCCATCGCTTTACCATTGGGATCAATGTCAAGTTGGCACTTGGTGGGCATTGGAGTGGAAGCCAGCTTGACATCACTTAGCTTGAATCTCTTGAGCATGTCTTGAGTGTATTTGGCTTGGTTTATGAAGGTTCCTTCTCTTCTTTGCTTGATTTCAAACCTGAGAAAGAACTTCAACTCTCCCATCATAGACATCTTGAACTTTGAGGTCATGAGAGCGGCAAATTCTTCATTGAAAGCTTTGTTAGGGGAACCAAAAATAATATCATCAACATATTGTTGGCACACAAACAACTCCCCTTTGACCTTCTTAGTAAAAATAGTGGGGTCGATTTTCATGATTTCAAACCCACGATCTTGTAACAACTCTGTAAGATGCTCATACCATGCACGTGGGGCTTGTTTAAGGCCATAGAGAGCCTTATGGCGTTGGTACATGTGATCGGGGAAATAGGGATCTTTGAACCTAGGGGGTTGTTTGAGATACACCAAATCATTAATGGGACCATTATGAAAAGCACTCTTCACATCCATTTGTTGCAACATGAAATTATGATGAGAAGCATAAGAAATCAACAAACGAATATATTCAAGGTGAGCAACAGGAGCAAAGGTTTCACCGTAGTCCATACCCTCGAATTGGGAGTATCCTTGTGCCAGCAAATGAGCCTTGTTGCGAACAATGATCCCATGAACATCTTGCTTGTTCTTGAATATCCACTTGGTTCCAATGACATTATGATTCCCGGTTGGCCATGGCACTAATTTCCACACTTGGTTATGCTCGAAGTTGTTGAGTTCTTCATGCATGACATTGAGCCAATCCGGGTCCTCGAGCGCCTCATAAACCTTTTGGGGTTCGACACAACAAACAAACGCACGATGTTCACAATAGTTTTCTAATTGTCTACGAGTGCTTACCCCCTTTCTTAGGCTTCCAACCACATTCTCCATAAGATGACCCTTTGTGGTGAGCTTGGAAGCGATCTTCGCGGCACGACGCTCTAATTCCTCCTCGGATGTGAAAAGAGGAGGGGTAACTTGATCATCTTGAGCGCCGTCTTGAGCTTGTTCTTGATCTTGAGCTTGCTCTTGATCTTGAACTTGCTTGAAGGGGAGAACTTGACCTTGGGCATCATTTGGAGGTTCACCACCATCTTGAGGTTTATCTTGCCCTTGATCTTGTTCATGAGGTTGAGGGCCTTCACTTTGTTCTTTGGAAGCATGTGGGTCTTGGGTTGGTGATGGCTCCACTTGAGTGGAGCATTGTCCTTCTCCTTCGGCCACAAGGGGTTCCTCCATGGGTAGGATATGACCAACACGCATTCTTCTTATGGCTTGGGGAGGAATTTCATCACCTAAATCACAAGTACCACTTTGCTCCACTTGGGAGCCGTTATTTTTGTCAAACTCCATGTCACACGTCTCCTCAATGAGTCTGGTGGACTTGTTGAGAACAAGGTAAGCATGAGAGTTTGTAGCATAACCAACAAATATGCCCTCATAAGCTCTAGCCTCAAATTTAGACAAACGAACACCTTTCTTGAGAATGAAACACTTACACCCGAACACCCAGAAGTACTTGAGGTTGGGCTTGTTACTGGTAAGTATTTCATAAGGAGTCTTGTTCAAGCCTTTGCCAAGATAGAGCCGATTGGATGCATGACATGCTGTGTTGATGGCTTCGGCCCAAAATTTGTATGGAGACTTGAACTCTGTCATCATGGTCCTTGTCGCATCCATCAACGCCTGGTTCTTCCTCTCCGTGACACCATTTTGTTGAGGGGTATATGGTGCAGAATATTGATGCTTGATCCCCTCATCACTAAGGAACTCATCCAAGGTGTAGTTCTTGAACTCGATGCCATTGTCACTTCTTATTGTCAAGATCTTTGCATCATGTTGACGTTGAGCTTCATTTGCAAAGTCGATGACGCTTTGTTGAGTCTCACTCTTCCTCTTGAAGAAATATACCCAAGTGTATCTTGAATAATCATCCACAATCACCAAGCAATACTTTCTACCTCCAAGACTATCAAAGGATGGAGGCCCAAAGAGATCCATGTGAAGGAGATCCAAGGGTCTCTTCGAGTAGATGATAGTCGTGGGAGGGTGAGCCTTCTCATGAAGCTTTCCTTCGATACAAGCACTACAAGCACGATCTTTGGCAAAACTAACATTTGTTAGTCCACGGACATGGTCCCCCTTGAGAAGACTTTGCAAAGATCTCATATTGACGTGGGATAAACGGCGATGCCAAAGCCATCCCACATCAACTTTAGCCATTAGGCATGTCACGGTCTTAGTGGGTCGCTCCGAAAAGTTAATCACATAAAGACCGTTCTCGACATGCCCAACAAAGGCTACTTTAAGAGTCTTGCTCCACAAGAGGGCCACTGTATCAATATCAAAGTAAGTGGCAAAGCCCGTGAGTGCAAGTTGATGAACGGAAAGTAGATTGTAAGCAAGGGACTCAACAAGCAAGACTTTCTCGATCGTTAGATCATGAGAAATGACAACCTTGCCAAGACACAATACCTTAGAAGACGAGGCATCACCCCACTCGATGTTGGTGGGCATAGAAGGAATCTTATGCACGTCCACCACCAACTCCTTGCTTCTGGTCATATGATTTTTTACTCCATGCTTGGTTTTAGGTACTCATTTTGTAATGGGTCCTTTGATGTTAGTAACAAGGGTCTTAGGAACCCAGGTATACCATTCAATGTACTCATAAGGAGAACCAACAAATTTAGCATAAACATGCCCATCACTCGCACGGCACAACACATAAGAAGGGTTAAAGGCGCTGGCTTTGTTGGGAGGGGTGGCATTGCCCTTTTTGACATCACCACCCTTCACATTGTTTTTCTTCTCCTTAGGAGCACCCTCTCCCTCCTTCACAAAAGCTTGCTTGAGAGGAGGAGGTCATTTGGCCTTGTCGTTCTTCTTCTTGTTCTTGGACTTGGGTGTGAACCCAACTCCCTCCTTGGCCACAAGTTCCTTTTGATTGCTCAAAAGGTCATTGAGGTTCTTCTCACCTTGTATGCATGTAACTGTTGGAAATATGCCCTAGAGGCAATAATAAAATGATTATTATTATATTTCCTTGTTCATGATAATTGTCTATTATTCATTCTACAATTGTGTTATCCGGAAATCGTAATACATGTGTGAATAAATAGACCACAACATGTCCCCAGTAAGCCTCTAGTTGACTAGAGCCTCTAGTTGACTATTATACATGTGTGATCAACAGATAGTCATGGTTTCCTGACTATGGTCATTGGATGTCGTTGATAATGGGATCACATCATTAGGAGAATGATGTGATGGACAAGACCCAATCCTAAACATAGCACAAGATCGTGTAGTTCGTTTGCTAGAGCTTTTCCAATGTCAATTATCATTTCCTTAGACCATGAGATCGTGTAACTCCCGGATACTGTAGGAGTGCTTTGGGTGTACCAAACGTCACAACGTAACTGGGTGACTATAAAGGTATACTACAGGTATCCCTGGAAGTATCTGTTGGGTTGACACGGATCGAGACTGGGATTTGTCACTCCATATGACAGAGAGGTATCTCTGGGCCCACTCGATAATGCATCATCATAATGAGCTCAATGTGACCAAGTGTTTGGTCACGGGATCATGCATTACGGTACGAGTAAAGTGACTTGCCGGTAACGACATTGAACGAGGTATTGGGATACCGACGATCGAATCCCGGGCAAGTAACATTCCGATTGACAAAGAGAATTGTATACGGGATTACTTGAATCCTCGACATCGTGGTTCATCTGATGAGATCATTGAGGAGCATGTGGGATCCAACATGGGTATACAGATCCCGTTGTTGGTTATTGACTGGAGAGTCATCTCGGTCATGTCTGCATGTCTCCCGAACCCGTAGGGTCTACACACTTAAGGTTCGGTGACGCTAGGGTTGTAGAGATATTAGTATGCGGTAACCCGAAAGTTGTTCGGAGTCCTGTATGAGATCCCGGACGTCACGAGGAGTTCCGGAATGGTCCGGAGGTAAATAATGGTATATAGGAAGTCCAGTTTCGGCCATCGGGAAAGTTTTGGGGGTCACCGGTATTGTACCGGGACCACCGGAAGGGTCCCGGGGGTCCACCGGGTGGGGCCACCTATCCCGGAGGGCCCCATGGGCTGAAGTGGGGAAGGGAACCAGCCCCTGGTGGGCTGGTGCGCCCCCCTTGGGCCTCCCTCTGCGCCTAGGGTTGGAAACCCTAGGGGTGGGGGCGCCACACTTGTCTTGGGGGGCAAGCCACCCCCCTTGGCCGCCCCCCCTTGAGATCCAATCTCTAGGGGGCCGGCGCCCCCCCCCCAGGGCCCCTATATAAAGAGGGGGGAGGGAGGGCTGTGCACCCCTGCTCCTGGCGCCTCCCTCTACCTCCGCACCACCTCTCCCTCTCGCTGAGCTTGGCGAAGCCCTGCCGAGATCACCGCTACTTCCACCACCACGCCGTTGTGCTGCTGGATCTCCATCAACCTCTCCCTCCCCCTTGCTGGATCAATAAGGAGGAGACGCCTTCCCCAACCGTACGTGTGTTGAACGCGGATGTGCTGTCCGTTCAGCACTAGGATCTTTGGTGATTTGGATCACGACGAGTACGACTCCCTCAACCCCGTTCTCTTGAACGCTTCCGCTCGCGATCTACAAGGGTATGTAGATGCACTCCTCTCTCTCGTTGCTAGATGACTCCATAGATTGATCTTGGTGAAGCATAGAATTTTTTTTATTTTTTGCAACGTTCCCCAAAAGTGGCATCATGAGCTAGGTCTATGCTTAGTTTCTTTGCACGAGTAGAACACAAATTTGTTGTGGGCGTAGATGTTGTCAATTTTCTTGCCACTACTAGTATTATCTTGTTTCGGCGGCATCGTGGGATGAAGTGGCCCGGACCGACCTTACACGTACGCTTACGTGAGACAGGTTCCACCGACTGACATGCACTAGTTGCATAAGGTGGCTAGAGGGTGTCTGTCTCTCCCACTTTAGTCGGATCGGATTCGATGAAAAGGGTCCTTATGAAGGGTAAATAGAAATTGGCATATCACATTGTGGCTTTCATGTAGGTAAGAAACGTTCTTGCTAGAACCGTATTGCAGCCACGTAAAAACATGCAACAACAATTAGAGGACGTCTAACTTGTTTTTGTAGCATATGCCTTGTGATGTGATATGGCCAAAAGTTGTGATGAATGATATATATGTGATGTATGAGATCATGTTCCTGTAATAGGAATCACGACTTGCATGTCAATCAGTATGACAACCGACAGGAGCCATAGGAGTTGTCTTAATTATTGTATGACCCGCGTGTCAATGATTAAACGCCATGTAATTACTTTACTTTATTGCTAAACCGTTAGCCATAGTAGTAGAAGTAATAGTTGGCGAGCAACTTCATGGAGACACGATGATGGAGATCATGGTGTCATGCCGGTGACGAAGATGATCATGGCGCCCCGAAGATGGAGATCAAAGGAGCTATATGATATTGGCCATATCATGTCACTATTTGATTGCATGTGATGTTTATCATGTTTTTTGCATCTTATTTGCTTAGAACGATGGCAGTAAATAAGATTATCCCTCATAATAATTTCAAGAAAGTGTTCCCCCTAACTGTGCGCCATTGTGAAAGTTTGTTGTTTCGAAGCACCACGTGATGATCGGGTGTGATAGATTCCAACGTCCACATACAATGGGTGTAAGACAGATTTACACATGCAAAACACTTAGGTTAACTTGACGAGCCTAGCATGTACAGACATGGCCTCGGAACACAAGAGACCGAAAGGTCGAACATGAGTCGTATGGAAGATACAATCAACATGGAGATGTTCACCGATGATGACTAGTCCGTCTCACGTGATGATCGGACACGGCCTAGTTGACTCGGATCATGTATCATTTAGATGATTAGAGGGATGTCTAATCTAAGTGGGAGTTCATTAAATAATTTGATTAGATGAACTTAATTATCATGAACTTAGTCTAAAAACCTTTGCAAAAATGTCTTGTAGATCAAATGGCCAACGCTCATGTCAACCACAACTTCGACGTGTTCCTAGAGAAAACCAAGCTGAAAGATGATGGAAGCAACTATTTGGACTAGGTCCAGAACCTGAGGATCATCCTCATAGCTGCCAAGAAAGCATATGTCCTAGAAGGACCGCTAGGTGAAGCACCCATCCCAGAGAACCAAGACGTTATGAACTCTTGGCAGTCACGTGCTAATGATTACTCCCTCGTTCAGTGTGGCATGCTTTACAGCTTAGAACCGGGGCTCCAAAAGCGTTTTGAGCAACACGTAGCATATGAGATGTTCGAGGAGCTGAAAATGGTTTTCCAAGCTCATGCCCGGTTCAAGAGATATGAAGTCTCCGACAAGTTCTATAGTTGTAAGATGGAGGAAAATAGTTCTGTCAGTGAGCACATACTCAAAATGTCTGGGTTGCACAACCGCTTGTCCCAACTGGACATTAACCTCCCAGACGAGGCGGTCATTGACAGAATCCTTCAGT
The DNA here is from genome assembly GCF_002162155.2 of Triticum dicoccoides. Lineage (NCBI taxonomy): Eukaryota > Viridiplantae > Streptophyta > Magnoliopsida > Poales > Poaceae > Triticum > Triticum dicoccoides. The sequence continues at coordinate 490,808,594 of NC_041385.1, forward strand.
CGCTCCCACCTAGCTACAAGAGCTTTGTGATGAACTACAATATGCAGGGGATGGTGAAAACTATTACTGAAGTATTTTCAATGCTGAAATCAGCGGAGGTGGAAATCAAAAAGGAACATCAAGTGTTGATGATCAATAAAACCACTAGTTTCAAGAAAGGCAAGGGTAAGAAGAACTTCAAGAAGGACGGCAAGGGAGTTGCCGCGCCCGGTAAACCAGTTGCCGGGAAGAAGCCAAAGAATGGACCCAAACCCGAGACTGAGTGCTTTTATTGCAAGGGAAAGGGACACTGGAAGCGGAACTGCCCCAAATACTTAGCGGACAAGAACACCGGCAACACTAAAGGTATATGTGATATACATGTAATTGATGTGTACCTTACCAGTACTCGTAGTAGCTCCTGGGTATTTGATACCGGTGCGGTTGCTCATATTTGTAACTCAAAGCAGGAGCTGCGGAATAAGCGGAGACTGGCGAAGGACGAGGTGATGATGCGCGTCGGGAATGGTTCCAAGGTCGATGTGATCGCCGTCGGCACGCTACCTCTACATTTACCTATGGGATTAGTTTTAAACCTCAATAATTGTTATTTAGTGCCAGCTTTGAGCACGAACATTGTATCTGGATCTCGTTTAATACGAGATGGCTACTCATTTAAATCCGAGAATAATGGTTGTTCTATTTATATGAGAGATGTGTTTTATGGGCATGCCTCGCTGGTCAATGGTTTATTCTTGATGAATCTCGAACGTGATGTTACACATATTCATAGTGTGAATACCAAAAGATGTAAGGTTGATAACGATAGTCCCACATACTTGTGGCACTGCCGCCTTGGTCACATTGGTGTCAAGCGCATGAAGAAGCTCCATGCTGATGGACTTTTGGAGTCTCTCGATTATGAATCATTTGACACATGCGAACCATGCCTCATGGGCAAGATGACCAAGACTCCGTTCTCCGGAACAATGGAGCGAGCAACCAACTTATTGGAAATTATACATACTGATGTGTGCGGTCTAATGAGCGTTGAGGCTCGCGGTGGCTATCGTTATGTTCTCACTCTCACTGATGACTTAAGTAGATATGGGTATGTCTACTTGATGAAACACAAGTCTGAGACCTTTGAAAAGTTCAAGGAATTTCAGAATGAGGTAGAGAATCAACGTGACCGAAAAATAAAGTTCTTACGATCAGATCGTGGAGGAGAATATTTAAGTCACGAATTTGGTACGCACTTAAGGAAATGTGGAATTGTTTCACAACTCATGCCGCCTGGAACACCTCAGCGTAACGGTGTGTCCGAACGTCGTAATCGCACTCTATTGGATATGGTGCGATCTATGATGTCACACATCGATTTACCGCTATCATTTTGGGGATACGCTCTAGAGACAGCCACATTCACTTTAAATAGGGCACCGTCTAAATCCGTTGAGATGACACCGTATGAATTATGGTTTGGGAAGAAACCTAAGCCGTCGTTTCTAAAAGTTTGGGGATGTGATGCTTATGTCAAGAAACTTCAACCTGAAAAGCTCGAACCCAAGTCGGAAAAATGCATCTTCATAGGATACCCTAAAGAAACCATTGGGTATACCTTCTACCTTAGATCCAAAGGCAAGATCTTTGTTGCCAATAACGGGTCCTTTCTGGAGAAAGAGTTTCTCTTGAAAGAAGTAAGTGGGAGGAAAGTAGAACTCGATGAAGTACTACCTCTTGAACCGGAAAGTAGTGCAGCTCAGGAAGATGTTCCTGTGGTGCCTACACCGACTGGAGAGGAAATTAATGATGATGATCAAGGTACTTCGGATCAAGTTGCTACTGAACTTCGTAGGTCCACAAGGACACATTCCACACCAGAGTAGTATGGCAACCATGTCCTGGAAATCATGTTGTTAGACAACAGTGAACCTTCGAACTATGAAGAAGTGATGGCGGGCCCAGATTCCAACAAATGGCTTGAATCCATGCAATCCGAGATAGGATCCATGTATGAAAACAAAGTATGGACTTTGACAGACTTTCCCAATGATCGGCAAGCGATAGAAAATAAATGGATCTTTAAGAAGAAGACGGACGCGGATGGTAATGTTACCATCTATAAAGCTCGACTTGTCGCTAAGGGTTATCGGCAAATTCAAGGGGTTGACTATGATGTGACTTTCTCTCCCGTAGCGAAGCTAAAGTCCGTCCGAATCATGTTAGCAATTGCCGCATACTATGATTATGAGATATGGCAAATGGACTTTAAAACGGCATTCCTTAACGGCTATCTTAAGGAAGAACTGTATATGATGCAGCCAGAAGGTTTTGTCGATCCTGAGAATGCTAACAAGGTATGCAAGCTCCAGCGATCCATTTATGGGCTGGTGCATGCATCTCAGAGTTGGAACATTCGCTTTGATGAGATGATCAAAGCGTTCGGGTTTATGCAGACTTATGGAGAAGCCTGCGTTTACAAGAAAGTGAGTGGGAGCTCTGTAGCATTTCTCATATTATATGTGGATGACATACTTTTGATGGGAAATGATATAGAACTTTTGGATAGCATTAAGGCCTACTTGAATAAGTGTTTTTCAATGAAGGACCTTGGAGAAGCTGCTTACATATTAGGCATCAAGATCTATAGAGATAGATCGAGACGCCTCATAGGTCTTTCACAAAGCACATACCTTGATAAGATATTGAAGAAGTTCAATATGGATCAGTCCAAGAAGGGGTTCTTGCCTGTGTTGCAAGGTGTGAAATTGAGCTCGGCTCAATGTCCGACCACGGTAGAAGATCGAGAAAAGATGAGTGTCGTCCCCAATGCCTCAGCCATAGGGTCTATCATGTATGCCATGCTGTGTACCAGACCTGATGTAAACCTTGCCGTAAGTTTGGTAGGAATGTACCAAAGTAATCCCGGCATGGAACACTGGATAGCGGTCAAGAATATCCTGAAGTACCTGAAAAGGACAAAGTACATGTTTCTCGTTTATGGAGGTGACGAAGAGCTCGTCGTAAAGGGTTACGTCGATGCTAGATTCGACGCAGATCTGGATGACTCTAAGTCACAAACCGGATAGTGTATATTTTGAATGGTGGGGCAGTAAGCTGGTGCAGTTGCAAGCAAAGCGTTGTGGCAGGATCTACATGTGAAGCGGAGTACATGGCAGCCTCGGAGGCAGCGCATGAAGCAATCTGGATGAAGGAGTTCATCACCGACCTAGGAGTCATACCCAATGCGTCGGGGCCAATCACTCTCTTCTGTGACAACACTGGAGCTATTGCCCTTGCCAAGGAGCCCAGGTTTCACAAGATGACCAGGCACATCAAGCGTCGCTTCAACTCCATTCGTGAAAATGTTCAAGATGGAGACATAGATATTTGCAAAGTGCATACGGATCTGAATGTCGCAGATCCGTTGACTAAACCTCTTCCACGAGCAAAACATGATCAACACCAGAACTGTATGGGTGTTCGATTCATCACAATGTAACTAGATTATTGACTCTAGTGCAAGTGGGAGACTGTTGGAAATATGCCCTAGAGGCAATAATAAAATGATTATTATTATATTTCCTAGTTCATGATAATTGTCTATTATTCATGCTATAATTGTGTTATCCGAAAATCGTAATACATGTGTGAATAAATAGACCACAACATGTCGCTAGTAAGCCTCTAGTTGACTAGCTCGTTGATCAACAGATAGTCGTGGTTTCCTCACTATGGACATTGGATGTCGTTGATAACAGGATCACATCATTAGGAGAATAATGTGATGGACAAGACCCAATCCTAAGCATAGCACAAGATCATGTAGTTCGTTTGCTAGAGCTTTTCCAATTTCAAGTATCATTTCCTTATACCATGAGATCGTGTAACTCCCGGATACCGTAGGAGTGCTTTGGGTGTACCAAACGTCACAACATAACTGGGTGACTATAAAGGTATACTACAGGTATCCCCGAGAGTATCTATTGGGTTGACACGGATCAAGACTGGGATTTGTCACTCCGTATGACGAAGAGGTATCTCTGGGCCCACTCGATGCTGCATCATCATAATGAGCTCAATGTGACCAAGTGTTTGGTCATGGGATCATGCATTACGGTACGAGTAAAGTGACTTGCCGGTAACAAGATTGAACGAGGTATTGGGATACCGACGATCGGATCTCGGGCAAGTAATGTACTGATTGACAAAGAGAATTGTATACGCGATTACTTGAATCCTAGACATCGTGGTTCATCCGATGAGATCATCGAGGAGCATGTGGGAGCCAACATGGGTATCCATATCCCGCTGTTGGTTATTGACCGGAGAGTCGTCTCGGTCATGTCTGCATGTCTCCCGAACCCGTAGGGTCTACACACTTAAGCTTCGGTGACGCTAGGGTTGTAGAGATATTAGTATGCGGTAACCCTAAAGTTGTTTGGAGTCCCGGATGAGATCCCGAACGTCACGAGGAGTTATGGAATGGTCCGGAGGTAAAGAATTGTATATAGGAAGTCCAGTTTCGGCCATCGCGAAAGTTTCGGGGGTCACCGGTATTGTACCGGGACCACCGGAAGGGTCCCGGGGGTCCACCGGGTGGGGCCACCTATCCCGGAGGGCCCCATGGGCTGAAGTGGGGGAGGGAACCAGCCCCTGGTGGGCTGGTGTGCCCCCCTTGGGCCTCCCCCTGTGCCTAGGGTTGGAAACTCTAGGGGTGGGGCGCCCCACTTGGCTTGGGGGGCAAGCCACCCCCCTTGGCCGCTGCCCCCCCTTGAGATCCAATCTCTAGGGGGCCGGCGCCCCCAGGGCCCCTATATAAAGAGGGGGGAGGGAGAGCTGCGCACCCCTGCTCCTAGCGCCTCCCTCTCCCTCCGCACCACCTCTCCCTCTCGCTGAGCTTGGCGAAGCCCTGCCGAGATCACCGCTACTTCCACCACCACGACGTTGTGCTGCTGGATCTCCATCAACCTCTCCCTCCCCCTTTCTGGATCAAGAAGGAGGAGCCGTCTTCCCCAACCGTACGTGTGTTGAACGCGGAGGTGCTGTCTGTTCAGCACTAGGATCTTCGGTGATTTGGATCACGACGAGTACGACTCCCTCAACCCCGTTCTCTTGAACGCTTCCGCTCGTGATCTACAAGGGTTTTTAGATGCACTCCTCTCTCTCGTTGCTAGATGACTCCATAGATTGATCTTGGTGAAGCGTAGAATTTTTTTTATTTTCTGCAACGTTCCCCAAAAGTAACAAGGTCTTTCTCAAGTTGCTCCTTCAACTTGTCATTCTCCTCCACAAGATGCACATGCTCACAACACGGGTTAGTGGCATTTGCATTATCAATTAATACCATATGAGGAAAGGTGGCTTTCTATTTGGTTAGCTTCACTTGGAGTTGATCATTAGACTCCTTGAGGCTAGCATGAGCACCCTTCAAGACCTTGTGGGCCTTGTCGAGTATATCAAACTCCTCCTTGAGTCTAGCATGGTCAATGCCAAGTTTAGCCTTCTCAGAAATTAGCACACGATATACAACAAGAGCATGATCAAGATCTTTCTTTAACTTAGCATGGTCATCATTGTGTGACTCCTCAAGAGCCAAAAGATGCCGACGCTCTTCCTCAAGAGCATTAGAGAGATCCGATATCTCATCAGCATAGTCATGACTATGACCTTCCATCTTAGAGATGGTTTCTTCATGAGCCTCGATCATGTCATTAGATTCACCAAGTTGTTCCAAGAGAGCAACGAAGTGCTTCTTGGATTTGCCCTTGAGCTTACTCATAAAAGACTCAAATTCATTTACTTCCTCATTAGACCCCTCACTTTCATCAATGCCATCCGTCAAGGAGGGATTAGTAATGATGGTGGTTTTAGATGTTGGAGGTTACCTTGTTGGTGGCTTTAGCCATGAGATACTTGGCGCTGATGTTCTCATTGGGCGAGTCGAAGAGAGACACCCGTGGAGTTGTGGAAATGGAAACGGAGGCCATGGCCATGGCTTCACTATCTTAATCATCATCGTCATCCTCATGGTATTCTTCTTGAACCACCAACCCTTGAGTAGGAGTCTTTTTAGTGAAGTTATTCTTGTTTGGGAATTACTTGGCTTTGTCTTTTCGGATGATCTTGCCACCATTGTCTTCCCGCTTCTCGTAAGGGCAATCCACAACAAAGTGGCTCACATTGCGACAATTGTAAAATATTCTCACACGTTGCTTGCCCTTGAACCCACTTGAGTTGTTCTTGTTGAAGTTGGTCCTTGTGTTCTTCTTGCTCCAAAATTGCCTTGAAGCAAGAGCCATGTGCTCATGATAATCATATTTTGTATCTTCGGGGTTGCTCTCCTCATCTTCCCCTTCTTCCACAATAACATTGGGCTTCAAGGCAAAGTTGGGCTTCTTTGCTCTTCGAGAACGCAACACCGTGTTGTCGGCGGTCTTGTCCAAGATCCACATTGCCACAAACTCATCCAACACTTCATTTGAGGTCAAGGAGTGGAAGTCCGGTCTTTGACAGATGACGGAGGACATGTCCTTGTGGTAAGGCATCATTGCTTTGAGGAACTTGCGCTTGATCCAATTGTCATCCGTGTCCTTGCTCCCATGATCTCGGAGTGAGACCACGAGTTTGGTTACTCTCTGAAAGAGCTCACGAGGTTCTTCATCTTATTTCATTGCAAACTCATCGGCTTCATCTTGCACCACTTCATATTTGGAGCGTTGAATTCTTGCGCTTCCCTTATAGAGGGAAACAACACAATGGCATGCATCTTTGGCCATGGCGAAGTGTCAAAGATGAGGGAGATCTTCGGGTGGAACCGCATCTTGAATGTTGAAGAGAGCATTCTCATTGAGTTGATTATCCACGGCTTCTCTTGGGGTGAAGTTGCTTTGGTCATGTCGATGGAAACCTTCTTCAATGATTCTCCAAAGATTAGTATTCACATGATTTAAATGACGCTTGAAGTGATAAACCCAAGAATCAAAGTCCTCATTTTTCATAATCTTAGGAGGAGGGCCGCCATGATTTAAATGAGTAGAGGGAATCGGTCCTCCATAAATTGGAGGTTCCACATTGGCAAAGATGTCGGTGCCATTTCTACCACTAGTAGAAGGACCCTTTTCACTGGTAGCTTCCCCCTTGTCGGAGTTAGCATCCGTCACCTTGTTAGTGGGATCACCCACTTTCATCGGTGAGGTAGATAGTTTAAGTCCTTCTAAGAATTTATTAAACATGCTTTCAACCTCGGTTGTCATGGAGGTTTTCAATGTGTCCAAAGCCACATTGAATTCCTCACGAGAAACCGCAGTACCCCCATCTGCCGTAGACGAGCTCGGATTCACACCGGAGTGCTCCTCCACACCGTCTACGGTGTCAACCATACTCTTCGGACGACAAAGTCCTTCATAAAGAGACGAGGCTCTGATACCAATTGAAAGGATCGATATAGTTGACTAGAGGGGGGTGAATAGGCAACTAACAATTTTTAGCTTTTCTTTACCACATTAAACTTTACATCAAAGTAGGTTGTCTAGATATGAAACTAGGTGAGCAACCTATATGATACAACAACAACAAGCACACAAGCAAGTAAGGAATACAGCACAAATAAACTTGCACAAGTAAAGGCACGAGATAACCAAGAGTGGAGCCGGTGAAAACGAGGATTTATTACCGACGTTCCTTCCATTTGAGGGGAAGTACGTCTCCGTTGGAGCGGTGTGGAGGCACAATGCTCCCCAAGAAGCCACTAGGGCCACCGTATTCTCCTCACTCCCTCACACAATGCGAGATGTCGTGATTCCACTATTGGTGCCCTTGAAGGCGACGACCAAACCTTTACAAAAAAGGTTGGGGCAATCTCCACTACTTAATTGGAGGCTCCCAACGACACCACGAACCTTCACCACAATGGACTATGGCTCCACGGTGACCTCAACCGTCTAGGGTGCTCAAACACCCAAGAGTAACAAGATCCACTAGGGATTAGTGGGGGGATCAAATTACTCTAGATCGGGGCCTTCTCAACCAATCCCGAGCAAATCAACAAGTTTGATTGGCTAGGGAGAGATATCGGGAGAAAATGGAGCTTGGAGCAACAATGGAGCTTGGGGGTGGAAGAGGTAGTCAACTAGAGGAATAATACACCCCTTATATAGTGGAGAGACAAATCCAACCGTTATCCACTTAACTAGCCCGCGACCTGCGGTACTACCGCCCCAGACAAGCGGTACTACCGCAAGGGCTCACGGTACTACCGCGGCGGACCGCGGTACTACCGCTCCCCCTTGCGGTACTTCCACTGACGCGGTACTTGTCACACCCTAGTTAGTCATGCATTAGAGTGTTGCATCATGTCTATTCCATTCAACAGAAATTTGAAATGGGGATGACAGAACCCCCAGCCCCTCTAAAACCAACTAGGGTTTACTAAAAATATTTTCAATGAACCTGAAATGCCCTTCTGAAATATCCATCATTTTTGTCTTGGTTCAGAACCTCTGCCAAAATGGTGCACAATTTTCTAGGTCATCCTAAGGTCTTTGAATTAAATCATAAGTATTTGAGTTTGGGCATTTAAATTATATAAAATATTTCAAATGCTCAAATAATTCCAAACCAAAATGTTCCAAGCTGGATATATTCCAGTTAGTGGCCATAAGCAGTTTGGTGATTTTTAGAGTTGCCTAGGTATTTTTAGAAAGTCCACAAACTTACAGAAAAATAGAAAAGGAAAAATCAAAGAGGAGCAGAGGCTTACCTGGCGCCCACCTGGCAAGCCCACCTGTTGGCCCAGCCCAGCAGCCGCTCCAGCGAGCTGCTTGCCTTCGCCAGGCAGGCAGGTGCTCGACGGCGGCACCAGCGCGCGCCACGCAGCTGCCCGTCGCCCTGCTTCCTCCTCTCGCCACCCTGCTGGCCTGGACGAACTCCACGTCGCACCCCGAATCCTGTGGACACACCCATTCGCCCCCAGCTCCTCTCCCTCGCTCTCCCGCACCATGGCCGACGCCACCGCAGCCGCACCGTCGCCGTAGTCGCGCTCTCCGTCGTCCCCGCGCCGCGCCACCATGTCCAGGAGCTCTGCCACCCTCCTCTCCTTCGAGCTAGCCGAGCCCCGAGCGCTCGCGTGCCCCGAAGCCACTGCACCGACCTCGTCCGATCCGCCATCGCCGGAGATCCCCTTCACCGTCGCCGTCGCACCAGCTCGTCCCCGACCGCGCCGTCTGCTTCTTCGAGACCTCCGTGAGCCCAGCTACCTCCTCCCCCTCTCCTCTCTCGCTCTCGTGCACCACAGCGAGAGCACGAAGCTTCACCACACGCACCGCCGCCGAGCTCGTCGCTGACGTGTCTCCGGCCAACCACCGGCCACACCACCGTGTCCAACGCACTCACCCCACCCGCAGGAACCCGTAGCACCACTCCACGAGCCTCGCCGTGTCCCGTAGCCTCAAGTTCAACCTCATCTGAACTCCGGCGACCGCCAAGGTCGTCTCCGGCGAAGTTTCCGGCCACCCCGAGCTCAACCACCACCACCAAGAGTTGCGGCCTGCTCCCAGCTACCCGTAGATGCCCTCCGCCGCTCATTTAGTCACCGGAACGCACAAAAGCACTCTCGCCGGCGGCTAAACGCCGGCGAGTTGACCCTGCTGACCCCTCGTTTGACCACGGGTGGGCCCAGTTTAACCCCCCTGGGTCAATGACAGGTGGGGCCTAGCCCTGTTAACTAATTAGGATTAGTATTAACTAATAATTAGTTAAACTAATTACACTGACACACGGGACGCACTAGTTAGGTTTGACCTGGACTGTTCCGTTGACCACTGACGTCATCCTGACGCAATGCTGATGCAGTAAGTTATTTACTGGAATTATTATTACACAGGAAATTCCAGAAAATAACCCAAACTTCAAAAAATCATAGAAATTAATCTGTAGCTCCAAATGCAAAGTGTTATATATGAAAAATGATCAGAAAAATCCAATCTATCCATCTGTACTGGTTTCATGCATGTTTAAGCAAGCTAACCTGCTGTTTATTGCAGAGCAAGATAAAGCACTTTAAAGGGCCATTTATGAGTTTGAAACTTGAATCTTTGGTTCAAAATAGTTCAAACCCATCTGGTCTTAGTTGCATTAGCCCAACACACTCATATTGCCATGTTTCATTCATGCATCATATTGTTGCATATTGTTTGGTGATGATTGTGTATCGGTGCTCTCTGCGGCAGGTCCTGCCCCTGAGGAGTATCGTGATTACCCCAACGAAGAACAATACCAGTGCACCGACCCATCAGGCAAGCAACCAACCATTTGATCATATCGATACAATCCCATGTTCTCGCTCTTGCTCTCTTTTACTGCATTAAGACAACGCGTTTCAAACTGCTGTGTGCTGCGGTAGTTGAACCCATTTCCTCTGCATGACCTGTCATTGCCACAGTAACTAGATGAAACCCACTAGCATGTGTAGGAGTTGATTGAGCCATGTGTGTGTGTTGTTCCTACCTTGCTATGCCTGCTATGCTTAGAGTCGTGTCAAGTCTGGTTCATCCGGGTGATGGGCTAGAGTGAAATGTTCGTGTCAGTATGGGAGTGATGCGTTGAACACGATTTGGTAAAGGTATCGACGAGAGGCCATGTAGGAGTACATGGTGGGTTGTTTCATTGAAGCCGTCCTTAAGCACTGAGATCTGTATGTGTGATTTAAGAATCAGCTACTACCATGCATTGGGCCCGAAACCAATGGACCCTCTCGGCTTCTTATTCACCCTAGTTCTCTGTCCAGGAGTTGCAAGTAGTTTCTGGTGTTTGTAGCTTACTGGAGGCCGTGGACAGCGCTGACCATAGGGGTGGGCTGTGATGCGGTAGGTACGTGGCTGGGTATACCGGGCACCCGTTAGGTGTCTCGGAACCCTGTTCACATCGTTTGGGGCTGTGAGCGAAACCCCGGCCGGATCTCCTCACGGATGGAACCCGAATAGGCGATAAACCTGGACTAGAGACTTAGGTGTTTAGGTAGGTCGTGGCTGACACCCACGTTGGGCTTCCGCTTGAAGGTTGCCGAGTACATGTCGTGTAAACGGCGGTAAGTGGTGAGAGCGTGTATGAAGAAGTACACCCCTGCTGGGTTAACATAATCTATTCGAATAGCCGCGTCCGCGGTAAAGGACTACTTGGTTGCCTATACAGTTCATAGACAAGTAAACTGGAAACTACTAAAAGCCTCAAGATAAGCGTGAGTGCTGAGGATGGCTCTTCCGTAGGAAGACGGAGGTGGATCCTCGGTAGTGTATTGAAGTGGTGAGTAGTGGACTCGTGTGCGCAAAACTATTTCAAGTTGGAGTCTCGTAGGATAGCTTGGCCAAGAGTCAAAGCTGGCTTGCTGCAATAACTCCACCAACCCTTCTTGATAATGTGCATGTATGTAGGATCTGATGTAAGTCCTGCTGAGTACCTTTGTACTCATGTTGCTTTAATTTACATTTTTCAGAAGATGCTACAAACCCTTCTGACAGGTTCTTCGTAGACGTTGACATCGATGAGTAGACTGAGGCCCAGGTGGTGACCCTGAGCTTGTGAAGGACCATGTAGTATAGCTAGGCTTACCCAAGCCTCTTTTATTTTACTAGTTGTCTGTACTCAGACAAGACACTTCCGTTGTTGGCTTGTATGCTTGTATGACTTGAATGTGGGTCGTGTGACCCGTACTTGTGTGTATGCTATGTATGGCTCTCTGAGCCTTTAAATAAAGTACTTGTGTTGTAGAGTCATGTTGTGATGCCTTGTTGTATTTGCACATATCGAGCATATTGTGTGTATGATTGAAATGCTTGGTATGTGTGGGATCTGACTATCTAGTTGTTTATCTTTAGTAGCCTCTCTTACCGGGAAATGTCTCCTACTGCTTCCACTGAGCCATGGTAGCTTGCTACTGCTCCGGAACACTTAGGCTGGCCGGCATGTGTCCTTCTTTGTTCATGTGTCTGTCCCTTCGGGGAAATGTCACGCAATGAATACCGGAGTCCTGTTAGCCCGCTGCAGCCCGGTTTACCGGAGTCCTGCTAGCCTAGTGCTACAGCCCGGATTCACTTGCTGATGACCGACACGTTCGATGCTGGGTCATGGATGCATGTCCCTGTAAGTCTGTGCCACTTTGGGTTTACGACTAGCCATGTCAGCCCGGGCTCCTTATCATATGGATGCTAGCGACACTATCATATACGTGTGCCAACAGGCGCAAACGGTCCCGGGCAAAGGTAAGGAGACACCCGTGGGAATACCATGCGTGAGGCCGCAAAGTGATATGAGGTGTTACAGGCTAGATCAATGTGACATTGAGTCGAGGTCCTGACAGCGTTGGTATCAGAGCCGGACTGCTTGTAGGTTCTCCAAGCCAAACTGGTCGATGTTGAGTCTAGGAATGCTTTAGTTATATGTAGGGGAATTTATTGTGGGATGGTACGTAAGGCTCTTTTTACTCCTTTACCTCATGGCATTCTGATCTGAGTCAGTCCATTCTTCCACCGGGGTTTAAGGATTAGGATCTTTCTCTCTATCAGGTTCACGTGTTACTAATCAGTAGTACCTTATAGGTTTGATGATTACAAGCCTAGTTCAGCTCTACTACCCTTTTATACTGTTAAGTTGGACCCAGAAACTTGATATGATATTGTTGAGTGTCTATGTAATTCCTTGCAAAATGTCTCAAAATCCTTCTTGAGCATTTACAGCTGTTATGCTGTCCAAATTCTGCTAGAAATTCTAGTGATTTTGCATTATGGTTGTGCTCTTAGATGGCCACTCGTGATCAAAACCAAGTGGTTCACCTGACTCGATGTATCGATGTGCCCGGTCATACGGCTATGTTAGTCCGGGTAATGATCGAGGCGGGTTACCGTTGGTATCCCGAATACACGGTCGAAGAGCAGTTTCGAGACTTTAATCAAAGCCAGTATCTCTGCACTGTCAGGATATTTCCCTCTTATCCTGGTTCTACCGAGCCCCTCCACTGTTCCTACGGACTCAGGGTTACTATTGAGATGGCCGTGCAAGATGCTGCCTATTCTATGATGACCATCATGCGAGTCAGGACTGGCCTGCTTCGGAACACCGACTTCCGGTATATGCTAGCTTCACTCCTTGGAGCGCAGGGGTATCTCCGGGCTATCTATGCTGACTCCACTGAGGAGGACTCACTAACTCGCACCACTGCTGAGATGCTTGAGGATAAGGACCGAGAGAATCGGGCCTTGAGACTGGAGCTTTTCAACACCCGTGCCGATCATTGGGCCACCTTGACTCGGTTTGCACCGGCTGTGCAAGCTGGATATATGGATATGAGAGATCTGTATCCTGTTAGATCTGCTCTGCCACACATGATGGGTTGGCGTGATGTGGGAGGCATCACCCACCCCGTGGTCCCCGCAGGCCACCGTTTGTTGGTCCAAGACCTCATCCTAGCCCCTATGGTCCACAGGTTCCTCAGGACCGTCTGTTTCCGGATGCTCACATTGAACTTCTAGGCTATGGAGGAGACTTCTATGAGAACTACTACGGAGATGTCTGAGTTAGTAGTAGTTTCACTAGTATTGTAATAGTTGTATTTCCACCGTCCTGTGTGACCTGTGGAATATGACTTAGTGTGTATCTATTCCGGAGGTGTAGGAAAAATAATGTATAGGAGCTTGGAATGCCTCCGAAGAGATGTAATCTTCCTTTCACCATAGTAGTACTTTGTTTGGTCCTGTACTAAACCTTGTATGGTGTGTATGACGATGGAATAAAAGAAGTAGTTGATGTCTCTACCATGTCATACGGATGATGATCTTGCATTCTGAGTTGTCCATTACATTCTACATTTCTATGTCAGAACCTTATCATCCTGAACTAAATCATTGTCTTGTTTTCCTAGGATGGTTAACACCCGCACCAACCCTGCTCCCCCAGAGCAGGCCGAAGGCAGCAGAGTTGGGGAAACAAACCTGCCTCACCCTCCTTCTCTGGCCGAAGTTATGCTGGAAGCCGAGAGAAACAAGCAGGAGACCAACCGTTTGTTGGAGCGCATCGAGCAGAACACAGCACACCATCAGAGGAATAACTTGGTGTCACTCAGTGATTTCATCAAGTTACATCCACCCACCTTCCACCACTCCGTCGAGCCTCTCGACGCCGATGACTAGCTTCGTAGTATTACTCACAAACTGCATTCTGCGCTAGTAGCTAAGGCTGATAAGGTCACCTTTGTTTCATATCATCTCGAAGGCCCCGCCAGTCACTGGTGGGAGAACTATGAAGCTATGCGCCCAGCGGGCCATGTCACTACTTGGGCTGAATTCAGCGAGGCTCTCCGTGAACATCACATTCTGGAGGGTCTCATGGACCGTAAACATGAGGAGTTCTGCAGTTTCACTCAAGGTCGACTCTCTGTTGACGCTTACAGCAGGGAGTTCGGTAACCTTGCACGATATGCAACTGAGGAAGTCTCTACCGATGCCAAGAAGCAGGCAAGGTTCCGTAAGGGACTTAGCCCTGAGCTTCGCCGTGACCTCCGTCTGCATGAGTGCACCTCTTTTCAGAAGCTTGTGAACAAAGCCATCAGTGCTGAGTCTGGTCAGACTGATTTCGAAGCAACACGCAAGCATGGCCGTGACTTGGGTTCCTCATCTGGTGCTGGACCGCAGAAGCGCCGGGTATGGGTGCCTAACACTGCCCTGCCACCCAGGTTCACACTGAGGCCATCCTATCAGGCGCCTCGCCCAGCTCAACAGTATGCACCAGCCAAGCCCTATGGTGGTCCAACCAACAATGCTCCTCCACGCACCAGTTCCGTGACGTGCTTCAAGTGTGGGGAATAAGGCCACTATATGCGCGAGTGTCCCCAGACCAATCCCAGCCAGTCTGCAAAAGCTGTTGGCCGTGGCAAGCCGACAAGGAAAGTGTTCTACGCCAAGCCTGCCACCACTGCACGTGGCCATGTGAATTGTGTCTCTGCGAAAGAGGCTCAGGAGGATCCCAACGTCGTACTCGGTACGCTTCTTGTTAATTGCCACCCGGCATCTGTTCTTTTTGATACTGGAGCATCTCATTCATTCATATCCGAAAATTATGCTCGTTTGCATAACACCGCATTCTGTGACATGCCTTCCACCATGGAAATTTCTACTCCTGGCTCTACATGGCAAACCTCTAGCGTAAGCCATGGGAATGAAATTCAAGTCGACAGACTTGTTTTTCTTGCATCTTTGATAGCTCTCGAATCTTCGGATATTAATATCATCTTGGGTATGGACTGGATGTCAGCCCATCATGCCAAGATTGATTGTTTCTCTAGGACTGTTCAACTCACACATCCTTTGGGAAAGATAGTCAATGTCTTGACCCGAGTAGCCAAGCGACAACTATATTCTCTTAACACCAGTCCTTTGCCAGACCTCGAAGACGTCCCGGTAGTCCGTGACTTCTCGGATGTCTTTCCAGAAGAATTGCCAGGTGTCCCACCTGACAGAGATGTCGAGTTCGTGATAGATCTCATTCCAGGAACTGTCCCAATTTCTAGAAGACCCTATAAGATGGCACCTTTTGAACTAGCCGAACTTAAGAAACAACTCGATGAGTCCTTGAAAAAGGGTTTCATCCGACCTAGTTCATCTCCATGGGCTTGCCCCGTCCTCTTCGTCAAGAAGAAGGATGGTACGGACCAGATGGTTGTAGATTATCAACCCGTCAACTTGGTCACAATTAAGAACAAGTATCCGCTCCCCAGGATCAACGACCTGTATGATCAGCTCGCTGGATCCTCAGTCTTCTCTAAAATGGATTTGAGGTTGGGCTACCATCAAATCAAAATCAGGAACGGGGACATTCCTAAAACGGCCTTTGTTACTCGTTATGGCCAATACGAGTACACCGTCATGTCCTTCGGTTTAACCAACGCCCCAGCCACCTTTTCTCGGTTAATGAACTCAATCTTCATGGAGTATTTGGATAAATTCGTCGTGGTTTACCTCGATGATATACTCATCTACTCCAAGAACGAGGAAGAACATGTCGAACATCTAAGGCTAGTGTTGATGAAACTTCGAGAGCATCGCCTTTATGCCAAGTTCTCTAAATGCGAATTTTGGTTGCCAGAAGTAACCTATCTAGGACATGTAATTTCCGGTAAAGGTATTGCTGTTACCCCGAGCGAGTTCAAGCCGTCCTTAATTGGACTCCACCTGAATCGGTCAAGCAAGTTCAGAGTTTCCTTGGCTTAGCGAGCTATTGTCGCCGATTTGTCGAGAACTTCTCCAAGGTTGCTAAACATCTAACTGAACCCCTCAAGAAAGATAAAAAGTTTGAGTGGACTCCACAATGTGAGCATAGTTTTCAGGAACTGAAAAGACGCCTGACTTCTGCTCCCGTATTGGTACCACCAGACTTCTCCAAGGACTTTGTTATCTATTGCGACGCCTCGCGACAAGGACTAGGTTGCATTCTCATGGAAGATCGACACGTAATTGCTTATGCTTCACGGCAATTGCACCCACATGAGGAAAACTACCCTACGCATGATCTAGAGCTTGCAGCTGTAGTCCATGCACTCAAAACCTGGCGACATTACCTCCTCGGTAATCGTTGCGAAATCTTCACTGATCACCAAAGTCTGAAGTACATATTCACCCAACCGGATTTGAATCTCAGGCAAAGACGTTGGGTCGAGTTGATCACAGATTTCGACTTAGGGATAACTTACACCCCAGGAAAAGCCAACGTCATGGCTGATGCGCTAAGTCATAAATCTTATTGCAACAATCTAATGTTGCAACAAAGTCAACCACTTCTCCATGAGGAATTTCGGAAACTTAACCTTCACATTGTTCCTCAAGGATTCCTTTCCACCTTGGTGGCGAAACCTACCCTTACGGATCAGATCATCAAAGCGCAGAAGGTAGATCCGGGGATTTCCCGCATCAAAAGAAACATTAAGAAAGGAGTTGCGAATTGTTTCTCCATTGATGATCAAGTAGTCGTATACTTCGGGAACCGTCTAGTGGTTCCCAAAGTGCGAAACCTGAGGTGATTGATCCGGAAGGAAGCTCATGAATCTCCTCTCACCATTCATCCCGGTAGCACTAAGATGTATCAGGACCTACGCCAGAGGTTCTGGTGGACTAGGATGAAGAGAGAAATTGCTCAGTATATTGCTAGTTGCGACGTCTGTCGTCGTGTAAAAGCAGAGCATCAACGGCCTGCTGGCACCCTTCAACCCTTAGCTATTCCTGAATGGAAATGGGACAAAATTGGTATGGATTTCATTACCGGTTTTCCCAGGACCAAGAGAGGGAATAATGCTATCTTCGTCGTTATCGATCGTCTTTCCAAAGTGGCCCATTTCTTACCTGTTCGCGAGAGTATAACCGCTAGTCAATTAGCAGACTTGTACATCTCCTGAATAGTGTCTCTCCATGGTGTTCCACTGGAAATTAACTTGGATCGAGGAAGTCTCTTCACCTCTCGATTTTGGGAAAGTTTCCAAAATGCTATGGGAACCCGCCTTTCCTTTAGCACTGCCTTTCACCCTCAATCAAGTGGTCAAGTAGAATGCGTCAATCAGATTCTAGAAGACATGCTTCGAGCTTCTGTTATCTCATTTGGAATGGATTGGGAGAAATGCCTTCCATTTGCCGAATTTGCTTATAACAACAGCTATCAATCTAGCTTGGGTAAAGCCCCTTTTGAAGTTCTCTATGGACGAAGGTGTCGAACGCCTCTTAACTGGTCAGAAACCGGGGAAAGACAATTCTTTGGCCCGGATATGATCCAGGAAGCAGAAGAGCAAGTTCGCATCGTTCGTGAAAAGTTGAAAACAGCCCAATCTCGTCAAAAGAGTCAATATGACCGAAAACATAAGGCTATGACTTTTGACGTTGACGAGAAGGCTTACCTTCAGGTTACTCCTCTGAAGGGAACCCATCGTTTCGGTATCAAAGGCAAATTGGCTCCTCGTTACATTGGACCCTTTCGCATTCTCGCTAAATGAGGAGAAGTTGCCTACCAATTGGAACTACCTCCGCATCTCTCCAGAGTCCATGATGTCTTCCACGTTTCTCAACTCAGGCATTGCTTCTCGAATCCTATCCATGGAGTGGACCACGAAACGCTCGATCTTCAAGATAATCTCACGTATCCAGAGTACCCCGTTCGTATCCTCGATCAAGACGAGCATACCACTCGACGTCATAATATCAAGTTTCTCAAGGTTCAATGGTCGCACCATTCTGAGAAAGAAGCAACTTGGGGAAGGGAGGATCGCCTTCGACTTGAGTATCCCGCCTTCTTCCCGGAGGAACCTAAATCTCGGGACGAGATTCTTTTGAGTGGGGGTGAGTTGTCACACCCTAGTTAGTCATGCATTAGAGTGTTGCATCATGTCTATTTCATTCAACAGAAATTTGAAATGGGGATGACCGAACCCCCAGCCCCTCTGAAACCAACTAGGGTTTACTAAAAATATTTTCAATGAACCTGAAATGCCCTTCTGAAATGTCCATCATTTTTGTCTTGGTTCAGAACCTCTGCCAAAAGTGGTGCACAATTTTCTAGGTCATCATAAGGTCTTTGAATTAAATCATAAGTATTTGAGTTTGGGCATTTAAATTATATAAAATATTTCAAATGCTCAAATAATTCCAAACCAAAATGTTCCAAGCTGGATATATTCCAGTTAGTGGCCATAAGCAGTTTGGTGATTTTTAGAGTTGCCTAGGTATTTTTAGAAAGTCCACAAACTTACAGAAAAATAGAAAAGGAAAAATCAAAGAGGAGCAGAGGCTTACCTGGCGCCCACCTGGCAAGCCCACCTGCCGGCCCAGCCCAGCAGCCGCTCCAGCGAGCTGCTTGCCTTCGCCAGGCAGGCAGGCAGGTGCTCGACGGCGGCACCAGCGCGCGCCACGCAGCTGCCCGTCGCCCTGCTTCCTCCTCTCGCCGCCCTGCTGGCCTGGACGAACTCCACCTCGCACACCGAACCCCGTGGACACACCCATTCGCCCCCAGCTCCTCTCCCTCGCTCTCCCGCACCATGGCCGACGCCACCGCAGCCACACCATCGCCGTAGTCGCGCTCTCCATCGTCCCCGCACCGCGCCACCATGTCCAGGAGCTCCACCGCCCTCCTCTCCTTCGGGCTAGCCGAGCCCAGCGCTCGCGTGCCCCGAAGCCACCGCACCGACCTCGTCCGATCCGCCATCACCGGAGATCCCCTTCGCCGTCGCCGCCGCACCAGCTCGTCCCCGACCGCGCCGTCTGCTTCTTCGAGACCTCCGTGAGCCCAGCTACCTCCTCCCCCTCTCCTCTCTCGCTCTCGTGCACCGCAGCGAGCGCACGAAGCTTCACCGCACACACCGCCACCGAGCTCGTCGCCGACGTGTCTCCGGCCAACCACCGGCCACACCACCATGTCCAACGCACTCACCGCACCCGCAGGAACCCATAGCACCACTCCACGAGCCTCGCCGTGTCCCGTAGCCTCGAGTTCAACCTCACCCGAACTCCAGCGACCGCCAAGGTTATCGCCGGCGACGTTTCCGGCCACCCCGAGCTCAACCACCACCACCAAGAGCTGCGGCTTGCTTCCAGCTACCCGTAGATGCCCTCCGCCGCTCATTTAGTCACCGAAACGCACAAAAGCAGTCTCGCCGCCGCGTTCGGCCTCGCCGGCGGCTAAACACCGGCGAGTTGACCCCATTGACCCCTCATTTGACCACGGGTGGGCCCAGTTTAACCCCCCTGGGTCAATGACAGGTGGGGCCTAGCCCTGTTAACTAATTAGGATTAGTATTAGCTAATAATTAGTTAAACTAATTACACTGACACACGCGACCCACTAGTCAGGTTTGACCTGGACTGTTCCGTTGACCACTGACGTCATCCTGACGCAATGCTGACGCAGTAAGTTATTACTGGAATTATTATTACACAGGAAATTCCAGAAAATAACCCAAACTTCAAAAAATCATAGAAATTAATCTGTAGCTCCAAATGCAAAGTGTTATATATGAAAAATGATCAGAAAAATCCAATCTATCCATCTGTACTGGTTTCATGCATGTTTAAGCAAGCTAACCTGCTGTTTATTGCAGAGCAAGATAAAGCACTTTAAAGGGCCATTTATGAGTTTGAAACTTGAATCTTTGGTTCAAAATAGTTCAAACCCATCTGGTCTTAGTTGCATTAGCCCAACACACTCATATTGCCATGTTTCATGCATGCATCATATTGTTGCATATTGTTTGGTGATGATTGTGTATCGGTGCTCTCTGCGGCATGTCCTGCCCCTGAGGAGTATCGTGATTACCCCAACGAAGAACAATACCAGTGCACCGACCCATCAGGCAAGCAACCAACCATTTGATCATATCGATACAATCCCATGTTCTTGCTCCTGCTCTCTTTTACTGCATTAAGACAACGCGTTTCAAACTGCTGTGTGTTGCGGTAGTTGAACCCATTTCCTCTGCATGACCTGTCATTGCCACAGTAACTAGATGAAACCCACTAGCATGTGTAGGAGTTGATTCAGCCATGCGTGTGTGTTGTTCCTACCTTGTTATGCCTGCTATGCTTAGAGTCGTGTCAGGTCTGGTTCATCCGGGTGATGGGCTAGAGTGAAATGTTCGTGTCAGTATGGGAGTGATGCGTTGAACACAATTTGGTAAAGGTATCGATGAGAGGCCATGTAGGAGTACATGGTGGGTTGTTTCATTGAAGCCATCCTTAAGCACTGAGATCTGTATGTGTGATTTAAGAATCAACTACTACCATGCATTGGGCCCGAAACCAATGGACCCTCTCGGCTTCTTATTCACCCTAGTTCTCTGTCCAGGAGTTGCAAGTAGTTTCTGGTGTTTGTAGCTTACTAGAGGCCGTGGACAGCGCTGACCGTAGGGGTGGGCTGTGATGCGGTAGGTACGTGGCCGGGTATACCGGGCACCCGTTAGGTGTCTCGGAACCCTGTTCACATCGTTTGGGGCTGGGAGTGAAACCCCGGTCGGATCTCCTCACGGATGGAACCCGAATAGGCGATAAACCTGGACTAGAGACTTAGGTGTTTAGGTAGGTCGTGGCCGACACCCACGTTGGGCTTCCGCTTGAAGGTTGCCGAGTACATGTCGTGTAAACGGCGGTAAGTGGTGAGAGCGTGTATGAAGAAGTACACCCCTGCAGGGTTAACATAATCTATTCGAATAGCCGCATCCGCGGTAAAGGACTACTTGGTTGCCTATACAGTTCATAGACAAGTAAACTGGAAACTACTAAAAGCCTCAAGATAAGCGTGAGTGCCGAGGATGGCTCTTCCGTAGGAAGACGGAGGTGGATCCTCGGTAGTGTATTGAAGTGGTGAGTAGTGGACTCGTGTGCGGAAAACTATTTCAAGTTGGAGTCTCGTAGGATAGCTTAGCAAAGAGTCAAAGCTGGCTTGCTGCAATAACTCCACCAACCCTTCTTGATAATGTGCATGTATGTAGGATCTGATGTAAGTCTTGCTGAGTACCTTTGTACTCATGTTGCTTTAATTTACATTTTTCAGAAGATGCTACAAACCCTTCTGACGGGTTCTTCATAGACGTTGACATCGATGAGTAGACTGAGGCCCAGGTGGTGACCCTGAGCTTGTGAAGGACCATGTAGTATAGCTAGGCTTACCCAAGCCTCTTTTATTTTACTAGTTGTCTGTACTCAGACAAGACACTTCCGTTGTTGGCTTGTATGCTTGTATGACTTGAATGTGGGTCGTGTGACCCGTACTTGTGTGTATGCTATGTATGGCTCTCTGAGCCTTTAAATAAAGTACTTGTGTTGTAGAGTCATGTTGTGATGCCTTGTTGTATTTGCACATATCGAGCATATTGTGTGTATGATTGAAATGCTTGGTATGTGTGGGATCTGACTATCTAGTTGTTTATCTTTAGTAGCCTCTCTTACCGAGAAATGTCTCCTAGTGCTTCCACTGAGCCATGGTAGCTTGCTACTGCTCCGGAACACTTAGGCTGGCCGGCATGTGTCCTTCTTCGTTCCTGTGTCTGTCCCTTCGGGGAAATGTCACGCAATGAATACCAGAGTCCTGTTAGCCCGCTGCAGCCTGGTTTACCGGAGTCCTGCTAGCCCAGTGCTACAGCCCGGATTCACTTGCTGATGACCGACACGTTCGATGCTGGGTCATGGATGCCTGTCCCTGTAAGTCTGTGCCACTTTGGATTTACGACTAGCCATGTCAGCCCGGGCTCCTTATCATATGGATGCTAGCGACACTATCATATACATGTGCCAGAAGGCGCAAACGGTCCCGGGCAAAGGTAAGGCGACACCCGTGGGAATACCGTGCGTGAGGCCGCAAAGTGATATGAGGTGTTACAGGCTAGATCGATGTGACATTGAGTCGGGGTCCTGACAGCACTACCGCTCCCCCTTGCAGTACTACCGCAAGGCCGGATTGGACTAGCCTGGGAAGGGCGCGGATCAATAAAAATACATTTGTGCCTACTTCCGCTGAAAATCAAACAGAGCAAATATCCGACATGGTACTACCACACCTGGCATGCGATACTACCGCGCAGGGAGTGGATGTAAAAAATTACATCCGCCCCTACTTCCGCTCATGTCGTTGTGCTAGACCAGGACTCACGGTACTACCGTGCGCATGGGGCGGTACTACCGCGTAGGGCGCAGATGTAAAAAATTACATCCGCCCCTACAGCCGCACGAGCGGCTGAGTCTGGTCCGAGGCCACGGTACTACAGCTCCTTAGAAGGGTGCAAAGGGAGTAAACGTGTACGTGATGATTCCACCCGAACCTTTCCAACGTGGACCCCCTCTTAATAGTACGGCTTTCCTACGACTCAAATCCACCGAAAAGAAACGTAGAAAAAACGCCGTCTTCAATAGTCTTCGAGGGGCACCAAACCGTCTTGTGCCTAGTGACGAAGCATCTGAAATACTCAAGGCACATGATTAGTCCGCAAAAGCTTTGTCATCCATCACCAAAACACCTTAGGGATAAATATGCCCTTACACCTATTAATGTTGAAAGTAATATTATCCAAACCACACCTAAGGAACACATAAAAGAGACCTTTCAGAACACTCCAGAATAATTTAAAAAGAGGAGGTACGTGATACGATAAGTAAACGGAATCCGAAAAATCTGCAAAACTATTTTCTGACTGTTTTGGAATATTACAAAAAATAGTAAAATAAGAAACAGTCATGAAGGCACTCGAGGGGGGGGCACAAGATACAATAAACGAAAAGATTATATGCTAATCTTATGGTAAGTAATGACATCACATAACGAAAAGTATAAGTGATAAAATTTATTGGGGATTGACAAACATAGCATTGGTCAATGATGCAATTCATGAAAGAACTAATAAGGGAAGAGATGATTCACATGCAAATACACTATCTTGGACATCTTTTATGATTGTGATCCCCCATTAAATATTTTGTGTCAAAATAGTTGATGTTGGACAAGGAAGACAATGTAATGAGTTATGCTTGTTCATATTCACATAGAAGTTATATCGTTATAGATCCTTCAACATGTGGTGCTTGCCTAATATCTTTCCTAGCCAAAAATTCCGCACCACGTAGAGATACTACTTGTGCATCCAAAAATCTTAAACCCAAATTCATGCCTTGAGAGTCCACTGATACATCTCCAATGTATCTATAATTTTTGATTATTCCATACTGTTTTATTATCAATCTTGGATGTTTTATAATCATTATATAGTCATTTTATATCATTTTTTGGTACTAACCTATTGACATAGTGCCAAGTGCAAGTTGTTGTTTTCTGCATGTTTTTTACATCGCAGGAAATCAATATCAGAAGGAGTCCAAATGCCACGCCAATTTACGATGGTTTTTTATGGGCCAGAAGGAACACAACGAGCCTTGGTTGCACGGGGGGGGGGGGAGTCCCGAGGAGGGGACAACCCAGCAGGGCGCGCCAAGAGGCCCAGGCGCTCCCAGGTGGGTTGTGCCCACCTCGGGTGCCCCCTAGACCGACTCTTTGCTCTATAAATAACCCAATATTCCAGAAACCCTAGAGGAGTCGACGAAATTTTCATCCAGCCGCCGCAGAGTCTAGAACCATGAGAACCAATCTAGACACCATCGCGGAGGGGTTCACCACTTCCATTGGTGCCTCTCTGCTGATGCGTGAGTAGTTCTTTGTAGACCTTCGGGTCCGTAGTTAGTAGCTAGATGGATTCCTCTCTCTCTCTCTTGATTATCAATACAATGATCTCTTGGAGATCCATATGATGTAAGTCTTTTGGCGGTATGTTTGTTGGGATCTGATGAACTTTGAGTTTATGATCAGTTATATCTTTTTATATCCATGCAAGTTATTTGAGTTCTTTGATCTCTTATATGCATGATCTCTTATAGCCTCGTATTTCTTCTCTGATATTTGGGTTTTGTTTGGCAAATTTGATCTATTTATCTTGCAATGGGAAGGGGTGCCCGATAGTGGGTTCGATCTTACAGTGCTTGATCCCAGTGACAGAAAGGGAACCGACACGTATGTATCGTTGCTACTAAGGATAAAAATATGGGATTCATATATGCGGCAATAGATAAACGAATCTTGTCTACATCATGTCATCGTTCTTATTGCATTACTCTGTTTTTCCATGAACTTAATACACTAGATGCATGCTGGATAGCGGTCGATGTGTGGAGTAATAGTAGTAGATGCAGGCATGAGTCAGTCTACTAATCTTGGACGTGATGCCTATGTAATGATCATTGCTTGGATATCGTCATGATTATTTGAAGTTCTATCAATTTCCCAACAGTAATTTTTTCACCCACTGTCGTGGTGGGCGCACGGCAGATGCCATGGGATGGCTAAAGAGAGGAGGAGGCTCGAGGGCGCTGGTGGGCTCCAGAGGCGAGGTTGGCATGCGCGGGCGCGGGACGCCGGACATATCCAGGTTCGGGGCTCTCCGGAGAGATAACACCCCTAGTCTTGCCGAGTTTGGTTGGATGGTTGATAGTACAATGTTGCTCCTGGAGCTGTATGGGGGAGGAAGGAGGTTGGCCGAGGCTTGGGTTGCTCCTTCTCTCCGGTACTGTTGTTGCGTGGCTATTCCTATGCTTCTGCTTCTTGCCTCTGTGTATCGTATGATGATGTCGATGCGATTATCTGATCGTCTGCCCCTGTGGGCGTGCGTTCCTGGGGGGTTTATAGATCAACCCACCCAGGGTTACAATGGTAATATGCCGAGTTGGTGGGTCCGTATCGTCGGTGCCCGGGACTCCGAGCTGGGTCCCGCTTGTGGGCTTGTGGTTCGCCGGGTTCCCCTAGGCGTGGGTCCTGCATGCTAGGGGACTGTGCGCCGTCTTGTCGATCGTCAGGCGTGGCTGAGTCAAGTCGTGTACAGTGCTCTCCGTCAGGCCACCGCTTGTTGTCGTCAGCGGTGAGGGCGGGAGCACTGTTGCCACGCCAGCCTTGGTCAGCGGGTAGGTGAGGGGCACTATTGCCATTCTCCGGCTGACCATAGGCATGGGTAGAAACACTGTTGTCTTGGTCATCGTTAGTTTGGGTCTCGTCCCACCGTACGGCCTGGATGGGACGGGAGCTGACCCGTGGCTGGGTTGCCGTGGACGCCATGGGTGGTATTGGCTTGCCGTGGAAGCCTTGGTTGTACCGGGTCAAGCTGTCTTGCGCCAGTTGCTTGCGGCCGGGTTGACATACCTTGCCGTGTCGTAGAGTTTGGCCAGGTTGCGAGCCCTTCCAGGTCGAGCGACCCGGCGAAGCGTGTGCCGGCTTGCGGGGCGATGCGGGCCCCGCTGTTTTTGAAAAGGATCCGGGTTCCGTTGCCTGCCCGGGGTTCATCCCCCCCACAGTAGTCCCCGAAGTTGTGAAGGTCTGCCGTCTTCTGATGAGTGGGCCTTCGCAATTTCCCCCTTGAGCAAGGCAGATTCTGCGAACGCCGGGTCCGGCAACACCCACTGTGTGCTGGTTTTTTTGGAAACCGGATCACGGCATCCCGGTCATGGCGGGAACCGAGGAGTCCATCGAATCTTGAGGCGATCCCTTGGGCTTCACGCAGGCGCCATGTGGCGCCCGGAAGTCAGAGGTGCCTGACAGGCCACGCGCGTGACGGGACCGAGCGACGGGCCAGGGGCCCGCCGACGCGCGCCCTTGGGCCACGCGCGTGGATTTATTATGGCATCTGGGGGCCGGTTGCACTTCCCCGAGCAGTTAGTGCGTGCGTACGTGCACACTTATTGCGGGGTAGTGGAACGAGCGCGTGCAGACGATCCCACTTCCCCACGTTTGAACCAGGGCTTATAAATTGAGGGGGCAAGGGGGCGGCGGACATCATTCTCGCTCGCGCCCTCCTGTCCCCTGCTCGTGCTCTGTTCTTTGCCACCGACGCACAACTGCGCCCGCAGCCCCGAGCAGAGCTTCCTCCATCGCTCGTCTTCTTCTTCCCGCTTCTATCCATGGCGCTGCCGTCGGGCTCTTGGATGGGCTCCAATGTCACCCCCGAGGACATTACACAGCTTCGAGCTTCGCGGCGCTTGCCGCGGGAGACGGACGTCGGCGTCCGCCTGCCGCATGGTGAGCAAAGGCCCCGGCCCGAGGGGCAGGAGCACGTTGTCTTCCTCACCCATTTCGAGCGCGAGTTCGGGCTGCCGGTGAGCACCTTCTTCCGCGCCTTCTTCGAGTTTTTCAGGCTTCAACTGCACCATCTTGGCACCGGCGCCATCGTCCAACTCTCCGACTTCGTGACCCTGTGCGAGGGGTACCTGGGGGTCGAGCCGACGATCGACCTCTGGGCGCGCTTCTTCTCCTTGAAGCAGCAGGGCCCGTCGGCCGGGGAGTTCGCCGACTGCGGCGCCGCCGTCATCTCCAAGCAGTCGGGGGCAGATTTCCCTAAGATCCCGCTCGAGGATTCTGCCAAGAAGTGGCAGAATTCTTTCTTCTATGTCCGCAACCATGGTGCGGACCACATCAATCTTCCCCCCTTCGTCATCACGCCGCCGCGGGCGAAGATGAACTGGGGCTACTCGCTCCGATGCCCGTCGCAGAAGATCGTCAACCTCTGCGAGCGGGTGACGGTGATGAGGACGCGGGAGGGGCTCACCGACACGGACCTCCTCGCCACGTTCATCACTCGCCAAGTCCTCCCGCTTCAGAGGCGCTCCTGCCTCATCGGCGAGATGATTGGCCTGCAGGACCCCAACCGAATGGGGTCGACGCAGCTGTCTGCAGAGCAGGTCGCACGCGGCGTCAACGACATCTCCAAGGCCAATCTTGGAGAGGATTGGCAATTCGGCAAGATGCCATATAGCCAGTCGAACCCGGCGCCGCAGGTGAGCGTTTGGTCTCCTTACTTTGCCGCCACGCATCTCCTTGTTCGTCCCGACACGATGCGGGAGGTTCTCTGGAATGCAATCCGGCATCCTTACACCCGGGCTCCATCGCAGGTGGCGCCAATGGCACCAGAGGAGCCCGCAGCCCGAGGCGGCAAGGAGGTGGCCGAGTCCAACACCAGCGCGGGGCGCCGAGCCGATAAGTTTCGCATGTTTCCTTCTTTATCTCGTCTTGAATTGTTGATCGTGTCACGGCGAAGGCGATGCTGACGCCGGTTGTTGGTGTAGCCGCGTTGGGCGGGGTAGGCGGCGACGCGACCAGAGCCGGGTCCTTGCATGGGACGGCGCCGGGCAGCCTGCATGGGAAGGACAGCGTCGTGCCGCGACCAAGTGGATCGAAGCGCGCGGCAGACCCAGCCGAGCCCGGGAGGCCGGCCAAGAAGAAGCGTGGGAGGCCGACCCCGGTCCCGGTCTTGACGGGGTAAGCTTTATTTCCTGCTTGTCCCTGGATTTCTTGTCTCTTTTGCTTATTTGCGCTCTTCTTCAAGTCGCCCATCGCGCTGGCAAGGGCAGCGGCAGAGGCCGCTGCCGCCAAAGGGGCCGCATTCCGCAGGAACTGGTCCGACCTTGCCGGCCTGGCCGAGGAGGAGGGACGGGGCGACTCGTACCTCGGCCTGGACCCGGACGATGCCAGGCCTTGGCCTGGCGGGACAGGAACCGGGCCGAGACGGAGCTGGAGGCGGCGTCGGTCCAGTCTTGGACCGACGCGGCGGTGGCATGGGCGCGATCCGGCGTGGAGCCGGCCTGGCGCGAGATGTTAGAGGGCACGGTGGTGGCGGCGACGGTTTTTGAACCGTCATCGGTAAGGGAGCGCGGCCGTGGGGGCCGGGCTGAGGTGGTGATCCTTGACCAGGAGGTCGTGGAGGTGGGGGGCGACACTCCATCGCGGGGTGACGTGGTCGAGCACGCGGGGGCTGATGGTGGTGGAGGCGGTGTCGTCTTGGAGGAGACGTCGCAGGTGGCGGCGCCGGAGGCGCCGCCGGCTATGAAGGAGGCACCGCGGGCGGCGGTGCCTGAGGTGGCGATGCAGGGCGACCCGGCGTCCGGGTTGCCGTTGGCGCCGGGAGGGGCATCGGAGGAGGTGCTGGCTACGTCGCAAGCTGCCAGCGGGGGGCACGCCTTGGTGCCCCGGCAGGGCGGGCGCCGAGCTGCCGTGCCGCAGCCTACGCGGAGCGGGGGCGGGGCCTTCTTCGGGCCCCAGACCTAGGAGGAGGCGACGCTAGATGCCGTCAGCCGCCGTCTGCGAGGCCGGATGGAGCGGCTTGAGGCCTTCGCCCAGGCCGAGACGGAGCGGACGCGCGACCTGGAGCGCATCATCCTGGTAAGTCTTTCTTCTTTTGTTTCCTCGTGATTTCTTCATCGTGGGGGCGCGCCAGTGCACCCACTGGGTGTAGCCCCCGAGGTTCGGGCCAACTTCGTAGTAGTTCGGTTGAATCTTTAGATCGCCGGGCCTTGTTCCGATTCCTATCTTTTTTCAGCATCTTGACGCTTTCCGGGTTGCCGCCTTCAACCGGCTCCTGGGGAAGCATCGGGAGCTCAAGGAGCTGCTCGCTGCCAAGGAGGAGGAGCTTCGCGTCGCCGCAGGAATGCTCATGCTCTTTTCTAGTGGGAGCGCGCTAGCGCACCCACTGGGTGTAGCCCCCGAGATTCGGGCCAACTGTGTAACAGTTGGGCCAAATCTTAAGTCTTGTCTTTTTTATTCTACTGAATTCTTCTTCTTTGCAGCTGAGGTGCTGTCTTGGCGGACCCGGCTGCTTCGGGCTGGTCATCATTATGACCGCCTTGTTGCTGACACCGGTCGTCTTGACGTCGAGGCGGCGCAGGCGAGGGCAGAGGTGGCCGGGGCCCGGCGGTCTCTTGACGAGGCCAACCGGCTGCATGAGCAGTTGGCGGGTCACAAGAGCCGCCTCGAGGTCGAGGTGGAGCTTCTGAAGGTGGAGGCCGCCAAGGTGCTGGAGATGCAACGGGCCCTGGCCAAGGAGGACAAGCAGCGCGGCCTACTGGCCGACAACAAGGGCCGGCTCCAGGGCGAGGTGGATCGCCTGCGGGAGCGGGCCGCCGCAGTTGAGGAGGCTCGTCAGGACGAGACTCGTCGTCGGGAGGCGGCTGAGAAGGCGGCCGAAGACAAGGACGCCGAGCTGAAGGCGACCCTTGCTAAAGCGGCCAATCTGGAGAAGGCGCTCGGGGAGCGTGACCGCGTCGTGGAGCAGGAGCGGCATGGTACGTTGCTCGAGGCACAACACCTGGAAGAGTCTTTCTCCAGTAAGTGATGCTTCTTGTAATTTTCCGGGTCGGGACCCGGCTTTTCTTCCTTGTAGTTCTTCTGATCTTGCTTCTTCCTTTGCGGCAGGGGCCTTCCCGAAGATGCAGCGGCTGGCGGAGGAAGCCGTCCGCTACCAGCACGACCCGACCGGCGTTGTCGGGTCTGGAACGGATCCACGGGTGGCCTGGACCTTCCCGGAGATCATCACCGCTGCAGAGGCCCGCCTGCGGGTCGTGGGGATGCAGATGGAGCGGTTGTCCTGGGCCGCCACCGCGATGACGGCGGCCCTGTGGCCGGACTCATTCCATCCGCGTAGCTTCTCGCGCCTGGCGCGCTGGTTGGAGATGGCCCGGATCGTCTTGGCGAGTGGCGTGTTTCCGCCGCCCGTGCCGGTGCCGAGATGGCGCTTTGGTTCGCGCTGTCTTGGCATCTGGATCTTCAGCTAGACGCGTTGATGGGCCAGCGCGCTGGCTCGGAGCAGTTGCTGCAGGAGCAAGCCGGCCGGATCGCTTCCCGTGCCAGCTACATCGCCGAGTTCGCCTTCCATGACGAGTTCCATCCAGAGCGGACGGAAGACGGTTGGGTCGTGAATGGAGACGACTACAGCTTGCTTCTCCATGACCTGGAGGGAAGCTCGGAGGATACGGGCGTCTACGGCGACGGGGATGCTGAGGAAGACACCGATGTCACGCCGGACCCGGAGGCCACCAGGGGAGGGCCGTCGTCGTCGCGACACGCCGCTGGAGATGCCTGAGATACTTCACGCAGAATTTGTTAAGTAGCAGGTCCACCTACCCACTGGGGGTTGTTTAAGGGTGTAATGAACTCGGGCCGTGGGCCTTTGTTTTAAATATTTTTGTGCGAATGTCGTGAGTGCTTTTTTGCTCTTTGCCTTCTACTTTTTCGAACCAATTTCATATGCTTTTCCTCT